>NW_009727958.1:0-19526 GCF_000703405.1 Apaloderma vittatum | reverse complement strand
GCTGACCCGCAGCAGAGAGAGCTGTGACACCGAGCTGGAGCTGCGAGGCTGCGAGTGATGCAATTGCACGTGGACCTGTGGGCTCACAGGCACCACGAACGCTGTTGGGTAAATGAAGGGACTGAAGCAAGACATTTATTGATTTGTTGGGCAGGTTTCCCTTTTTATTTATTATCTCCAGTCTTATCTAGAGCGTGCTTCAACACTGCATGTCAGGTCAAACGTTGCTTTCCCTTGTACTCGGTGCCATCCCAGAACAAGTCCTCACGCTCGCTGGTGCTGCCCTGCCCATAGATCCTCCGTGCTGCGCTAGGGCCGAGGCGCTGCGATCGCTTCACAAACTGCAACTTCAGTCGGCAAAACCGGCGTTAAGGAGCTTTTTGAAAATGGGCATTTCTGGCATTTTTAAAATTATACTCAAGATCGCAGAAAGGTTAGGTAATACCACCCAGCTCTTCCCCAAGAGCATTGCTCAACACTGAATCTTGGCAGTCGTCTTTCTTTTGTCAGGAGCCCTCTCGCCCCACAGGGAAGCAGCACGGTTAGTGATGCTCTACCTCTTGTCCCTCAGCACACGGAGACAAATGGATCCGTTTAGCTTTGCTTCCTGGTTCTGTCACTGCGAAGATAAATCAGATGGCCTGCGATACACACTTTGTTTATACATTAAAATAAATATCTTTTACGCTTCTGTGCAGTTTTACAGACTGTCAGCATTAACTTGTAGAAGAAGGGTGTCTTTCAACTTCAGCACTATTAAATAGTTGTTGTCCTGGAATGATGATTGCCCACAATTTATTGAGCATTGTCAGTGTCCTTAACGCCGTGTAACCGTATCCTTGGCATAAAAGGCCCGTCATGTCAGGCTGTGCACTTTGGATGTAAGCACAAAAGTAGTGCAGGGACGACTGTTAAAAACATTTGGGGAAGATTTTTATGAAAAAGCGAGGTGAGACACACAGTTTGGAAAACAGAGCTTACAGAGTAGCACCAAGGGGCAGCTCTGGATGAACACTTGTCTTTTGCCTAAAGAAAGACATGAAGCTAAGAATTATTTATCTTTCTTCCTATTCACAGGCTCTGCGCTCTCATAATCAGAAAGAATCATCTTGTTGTACAGTAAAAAATAGTATTTGTTTTCCCATTCCTATTTCTTGTAGCTGCCTTTCTTCATTTTACACTGTTCTTTTTCCTTTAAGACTGTCATGAGCAAAGCTGGCATTCTGTTTTTAACCTGTTACATGCTGTTCCCTTTCTAAACCTTCTGAAACAGCTACTGAGTATTCCCCTTGAACTTGAGCATGCCCCCAGTTTGGGAAGTAGATGATGTTGCACTGTCTAAAAATTCACGTACCGACGGGATTTCTGGTATGAGAAATCTGTGTCTGATTTTATTTCAAGGAGAAAGTTTGTGCATCATTTCCAACAGACTAGCTGTGGTCCCTGTGGGGATAAAATTCTCTCCAATCTGTGCTATTTGAGATTATATTTATTCTCTGAATTTCTGTAGGCCTCAAATCTATTTGGTGGCACTTTAGGTTTTCTTAGAAATGGACAAGTTCTAAACAGAAAATACATAATTTTGTTTGTCTTCTGCTCACTATATCAGACTTTAAAGCTTTTTTTCTCTGCTGCAGTTCACACAATCAGTCATGTCCCTGTTAATGCACAGAGGCATGAAAACAAATTTTAGTTAATTGCCATGTGCTAGCAATCAACTTTTATTGGTTTGGGATTCGTCTTCAATTGGAGAATGACATTTGGGGAGCTAGGAAGAAAGGGTAGTCATCTTCTGTCTGTCAAAGAGCCTTAAAAAGACATTGTTTTGCCTGTTTTCAGAGCCAGCAGAAAGACCCTGCACATGCTCCTGCTCACATGTATAATGCAATAAAAAACCACTCTGAGCCTGCCTTTTCTGGGACCTTTCACAACCTCTGATGTGAAAAACGTGACGATGTTGGTAGTGGAGATGTCGTACTGGGGTTGAGTGTGTGATAGGAAGGACTTGAGCTCACAGGGCAGTTGGGAGAAGCTGTCATAGTTTAGGCAAAGCAGTCTGAACTAAAGGCAAGACTGCAGAAATTGTGTAGAACAAGCGACCTTGGCGCTGTGCCATGAGAAAAACGCTTCTGAAGGAGGAGAAGCGGTCAGCTGTTACCTGTTGTGTGCCATTCTGTGTTTTATGCCTTTCAGTGCATTGGCACAAACTGAAACAAATTTCAACCTGTAATAAGTGGATTGGACTTTCTCCTTTCTTAACTTAGCCATGAGTAACTTCTTGAAATGGGTCTGCGGGTTTCGGCGGATGAGCAGTGGCAGATTGAACCCCAAAGGACCTTAAGCCAAAATACATAGCAGAATAGAAGTTAACTCTTTAAATGAAACTAATTCCACTGTCTCTTCTTTGCTACAGGTGGTGGATGTGGACTTTAAAACAGTGTGTCTCAACATTTCATCCTCAACTATCTATTTTTAGTCCGATTGCACTACAAACGAAAAGCTGCTAATGGGATAAATGTTGAGACTTTACAAGAACTGACTTGAAGTACCGAAAGCCATTATTATTAATCAAGAAGAGCTTGAAGCTAAGTCTGTATCTGACCAGTCGGTGTCGTTTTCACGTAACAGGCATGGCAAGTAAGCGAAAATCAACAACACCGTGCATGGTCTTAGCCAACGAGCAGGATCCAGATCTAGAAGTGGTATCAGACTCGGAGGAAGGACCACCTGTACTCACGCCAGCAGATAACCCAACAGCGGAGAGCGCAACAAGTGATGAAGATGTTCATGAGTGTGTGGATTCAGACAATCAAAAAAATACAAATAAAGTAGAAGGCGGTTATGAGTGTAAATACTGTACTTTTCAAACTCCAGATCTCAATATGTTTACTTTTCATGTGGATTCAGAACACCCCAATGTAGTGTTAAACTCATCCTACGTTTGCGTAGAATGCAATTTTCTTACCAAAAGATATGATGCTCTCTCAGAACATAATTCGAAGTACCACCCTGGAGAGGAGAATTTTAAATTGACCATGGTGAAACGTAATAATCAGACAATCTTTGAACAAACAGTAAATGATCTCACTTTTGATGGAAGTTTTGTTAGAGAGGAAAACGCTGAACAGACCGACTCTTCTGAGGTTCCCTCATCAGGGATCTCAATTAGCAAAACTCCCATTATGAAAATGATGAAGAACAAACCCGAGACGAAACGTATCGCTGTTTTCCACAATGTAGTTGATGACATTCCTGGTGAAGAAAAGGGAACTGAAAATGAGCCAAACTCTGAGGAAGTTGTAGAAAACCCACCACCGGCGGTTTCGGAGTCCAAAGCGAGCCATCCGGTCGTTTGCAGTGCAGCAGATGTGGCCAGCGCCGTAGTGACTCCAGCACCCGTGCTTCAGCCTGGGGTGGCACAGGTTATAACAGCTGTTACAGCTCCACAGAACTCCAGCCTGATTCCAAAAGTCCTAATACCTGTAAATAGCATTCCAGCCTATAATACTGCTTTGGATAACAATCCTCTTTTGCTTAACACCTACAACAAATTCCCGTATCCAACCATGTCGGAGATCACTGTTCTTTCCACTCAAGCCAAGTACACAGAGGAACAGATTAAAATATGGTTTTCTGCGCAACGTCTGAAACATGGTGTGAGCTGGACGCCGGAGGAAGTGGAGGAAGCGAGGAGGAAACAATTTAATGGCACAGTGCATACTGTGCCACAGACAATTACTGTTATTCCGGCGCACATTTCTGCCGCTAGCAACGGTTTACCTTCAATATTACAGACATGCCAAATAGTTGGTCAGCCAGGACTTGTTCTCACTCAAGTTGCAGGTGCAAATACGTTGCCAGTAACAGCCCCAATAGCTTTGACTGTAGCGGGAGTCCCAAACCAAACACAGTTGCAGAAAAGTCAGATTCACGCTGCTCAGCCTGTTGCAGAAACCAAACAAGTAGCTGCTGTTCCAGCCCCTCAGCCTATCAAAAATGAATCTGTCCTGATGAATCCTGACTCCTTCAGCATCCGAGCGAAAAAAACTAAGGAACAGCTGGCAGAATTGAAAGTCAGCTACCTTAAAAATCAGTTTCCTCAAGATTCAGAAATTGTTAGACTTATGAAAATAACAGGCCTGACTAAAGGAGAGATCAAAAAGTGGTTTAGTGATACACGCTACAATCAGAGAAACTCAAAAAATAACCATGGGATTCATCTCAACAGTGATTCATGTGCCACCATTGTTATTGATTCAAGCGATGAAATGAATGAGTCCCCAACGGGAGTCACTCCACAGAACAAGTCGTCGTGGAGTGCTTTTCCTGATTTCACCCCGCAGAAGTTCAAAGAGAAGACTGCTGAACAGCTGCAAGTCCTCCAGGCAAGTTTTCTCAATAACCCTGTCCTGACTGATGAGGAGATGAACAGGTTGAGAGCCCAAACCAAACTGACCAGGAGGGAGATTGATGCCTGGTTTACAGAAAAAAGGAAGTCAGATGTCCTGAAGGAAGAAGGAGCCGACTTGAACGAGAGCAATGCCGGCAGCTCAAAAGAAGAGGCTGGAGAAACATCTGTGGGAGATGGAGCAGCAGGAGCAAAATCAGGGTGTTCCACTTCAAGCAAAATAGGCAAAAAATCACCAGAGCAGTTGCACATGCTTAAAAGTTCCTTTGTGCGTACGCAGTGGCCATCTCCCCAAGAATACAACAAGCTGGCAGAAGAAACTGGGCTCCCGAGATCAGAAATTGTGAGCTGGTTTGGAGACACTCGCTATGCCTGGAAAAATGGTGGATTGAAATGGTATTATTACTACCAGAGCGCCAATGCAAACAGTCTGAATGGCCAAGGCTTCTCAAGAAAGAGAGGGAGAGGAAGACCAAAAGGGAGGGGGAGAGGGAGGCCTCGGGGGAGGCCCCGGGGAAGCAAGAGATTAAATTGCTGGGACAGAGGTGTGTCCGTGATAAAATTCAAAACTGGAACAGCAATCCTGAAGGACTACTATATGAAGCACAAATTCCTTAATGAGCAAGACCTCGATGAACTGGTAGCCAAATCTCACATGGGATATGAGCAGGTCAGAGAGTGGTTTGCAGAAAGGCAGAGAAGGTTAGAACTTGGAATAGAGCTGTTTGATGAGAACGAGGAGGAAGAGGAAATGCTGGAGGATCAAGAAGATGAGGAAGAAACGGATGATAGCGATACTTGGGAACCCCCCCGACACGTTAAGCGTAAACTTTCAAAATCAGATTGATGTGCAGTTCGGGGATTGGGAGCCACAAACCTGTGAATTAGGTTTGATGTTAAGGTGGAGAGCCAAATGATTTTTCCTGGCCTTCGGTTTAGCAAGCACCTGCTTGGCATCCTCCCTCCACCTGAAGGAACATGGGCAAGATGCTGCCTGTGCAGGCAACAAGTATTTGCTTCCTGGCTACAAGAGATGGACATCCTCAGGCCCAGCCTAGGATGTGAGGTTGTAAATCAGATCCAGTTCAGCTCCTCCTCTTCCACGTTACCAATTGGAAGGTTCATGTTCGTTGTTCACCTGACTGCTTCTCAGTATTTAATTGCCTTATATTGTTTCATTCCAAAAAAACCACAGACACATTTTATTCATTGATGTAGGAGAACATTGCCTGCTCATGAAGGAGAAAAATACAAAAACCCTAAGATGTCTTTTTGCAAATATCACTTCACCTGAAAGGTTTCAAGCCCTGGGTTTATTTCTTAAGAGTTCTGAACAAAAGAAAAGGGGAAAAGTGTGACAAAGGAATCAATGAACCTAAGGATGAGGATTGCTCGGTTTAAGAAAATGAGGTGATATTGGCACCTTCTGCTTATCTTTAGAGTGTTCTGAGTTTACACAACTTGTGCAGAAATGTTCCTTATTGATAACTATGAGCTAACTGAATTAGTCTAATGCTAGAAGATGCTTTTCGTTGCATTTAATCAGTGTATCCTACATCAATTTAAATGCCTGGCAGACTTGATGCAGTTGATAGTAACATTTATTTTTAGCTTGTGCATTCTTTCCTTTGTTGGAAATGGTAAGAAATGTATTTTTCTAGCTAAAAAGAAGAATTTCTTGAAATCTTACACTGAATTTTAAACATGAGGTGGAAACCGCCTGAAAGTTGTTCCCTGTCACTTAGGGTTTTGTGAGAATACACAGACGAAAAGCTTCTTCAGGTGCTAGAAAGAAAGATTTTGGAGCAGATTGTGGCAATGACGTGATGTGTAGTTCTCGATAAAAGATGTTATATGGCTTTTAGATGCTTAAGAATGATAAACACACTAGTGTTTATTTCTTCAGTGGTAGCCCAGTTGAATGATTTGTGCGCAAGTTTAACCAAAATTCATCCTAACGTATTGAGCTCGCCACTGTGCTGATTGTTCTTACGGCTCCTAGGTGAATGCACTTATTTTTAGAGGTGGTTTGATCTACTGGAACTGAACTCCAGAACTGGTTTAATCAGAAACAAAACAGCTGTGGCTTGACTAAGTGTCTTTAAAAGAGGAAACAAAAAAAAGTACTGTTTAGTCTCAAGACATTGAAATGTACTGAGTTTGCATTAGCAACTTAAAAACAATGGGCCAAAAGCATGCAAGTTGGTTTAGGCAGATGCCTGGCATCCTAGAGAACTGGTACTCTGAGGAGGAGTTGCTTGTGTTTTTTCTGCTGTCAGTCTGCATATTTAGGGATAAGTTACTGTATATTTAGATGTCGAAAGCTGATGATGGGTTGGTGCTGCTGTCGCCAGCATTGTCTGATTTTACATTGGCGCTAACGGGAAGGATACTAGCAGTCTCTTTTTGCACATCTGTCAGCATCTTCTCTGTAGACTTCTGCATCTGATGACCAATTAACATAGAGAAGATGATTCCTAATGTTTTCAAGAACCTAATGCGGAGTTACTCCTTCTTCCTCACTGTGATAACTGTCAAAAGACCAAGGAAGTCCTGTTAGTTGTGATTTTCTGAAGCAGAGGAGTCCATGTTAGATCTGTTTTTCCTACTGGATTGTGGGTGAAACTCAAGTCAAAGCAAGAAAGGGAATAATGTCTGATTAAAAAAAAAAATTAATTCACCTTCCTCTCTGAACACTTGTAGTTGCCCTTCTGCTCCCAGACTGAACCGGCTGCCTAAGTTGCAGGAGGATGTTTACCAGGGTGAGCTCTTCTGACTACTGGGGATTGCTGGAAAAAAAAGGTGGTGGCTTTTGGTGTGTGACACGTTCAATGGTGAAACTGTGTCCTGGTTTCCAAGGTTGAAACCGGTGAGAGGCCAAGTGGCCAGCAGTGCTAGAGAGGACTAGCCAGGAATCCCTCAGTTTAACATTGAGGTAGGGAAGAAGCAAAACCATGTTGTCAGGGTATTTCATTGGAGTGTTTATAACTCTGGATGGGAGGTGATGTAACAGAGATCAGGATCTGGTCTTTTCAGCTTTGACTGCTGCATGTGGCTGGGAGGAATTAGTGTTTGGGTGGCAGTGGTATGGGCGATGCTGTCGGAGACGCCAGCAGATGTAAGAAAGACTTGCGTTAGCTTCAGGCTCTGCTGGGAATACAAGGTCAAAAATCAGTGCTTGCTGAGTGGGAAGGGACAAAGCTAGTAGGGAAGGAGATGCTATTTTTAAGTTTCCAAAAATATTAAAGCAAATCCTTAAGATCCTTGGGAATATGCCTCCAGCAATCAAAATCTGGAGATACCTCAGTCCTTAAGGTTGATCCAGAATTAATTTTCTTTCCAAAAAAACCAAACCCACAAAGCACAAACGCACCCAAGAAACTTGTCCAAATAATATCTCCATTTTTTCTTAGTGGAAACTGTATTTAGGTTAGCATTAAATCCAACCTTCTTTAAAAGGTGGGAAAAAAAGTAAAGATCCAATTTAGTTATATGATTAAACTGGGAAATTTTCCGTTTTGGCTGTGTTCTGTGAAATAACACTCAGCTACAATGGTAGGCTTTAGCACATCTGGTCTGAAAAACACAGGAAGAGGAAATACATTGTTTATCAAACTAAATATAGTTGGATTGGACATCGTCTTTCAGTAAAATGGCCAGAGACGGTGGCTGATGTATACCGGGCCAGATTTTCAGTTGCTGTAAATACTAGAGTTCCGTGTATTCCAGTGGTTACAGTAGTATTTACAGCCCATTGAGGAGCATAATCTCTTCACAGAATATAAAATTTAAATTAAACCATGTGCTGTGGGGTAGCTAGCGAGAGATGCAGAGTCCCCACATGTCCTTTGGGCTACACGCACATTGTGAGCCTTTCAGTTGTGCCAAGGATGAGAGAAATCTGGGTGGGTTCAGCCTGAAGAGAGCAGTTGTAGGCATTCATTATTGCTCCTAATCTGTCTGTTGTTTCTATTTGAACAAACAGAGTCCATTAATTACCCATTTATTTAATGTTTACAGCATGTGTATGTTCACACTGAATAGTAGGAGAGAGAGAAACTCCTTCCGGAGGCCTCGCGCATGAGGACTGGAAAGATTGGAAAGAGCTGTCAGCACACTCGTCTCTTTTATCTGTGGATTGTGGTCATGGCTGGTGGGAACTCAAAGCTACTGGCACTGGTTTAGCCCAGATTCATCAGGGCCAAACTTAGGCTGCTGTGCTCCTCTCCTCGGTGCCCAAGGCACACGATGTTGTCACCTGAGAGAAACAAATTACCTGGTGGGTGCCGAGGAGACAGCACCTTCTTGGTCTACCAGTTACCTACAGGAAACTTCTGAACTTAAGTGCGTCAGCGAGTGTCTTAATCGATGATGAATCCAAGCATCACTGTGCTGCTCAGCAATGTACCCAGGCAGCCTGGCTCCCTCTTCTAGTTGATGGCCACCTGCAGGGTGTTTTGGAAGCCGCTTGTACTGAGCTGCGTTGCATGTAGGGAGGGAAGGGTCGAGAAAGTCCAGGTGAGTGTCCACGGGGGGCTTTGTTGGTTTCCCTGCTCAGTGAAGAACTGTGTGTAGATGAGCCTGTGGTATGTTATCTGTTTCTGTGGAACTTCACCTCTTAAGTTTGAGCTTGTTAGGAGCCAGGTTTCAGTGATGGGCATTGACAAGAGAGATTAAGAAACTGTGTTCTTGCTCAGATGTTAGCTCTAGGCAGCTGATTTGTTCTCAGTCTTCATTTGGAGCACTGTGTTAGAATTCAGGTGTGAGCACCAGTTCCTTTAGAGCTAAGGTAGAGCTTTCCTCTTCATCTGCTGTTTCTGCAAGAAGTACCTAATGTGGTGATGCTAGTTACTGCTATCTCTGAAATTCAGCAAAAAAGGGAATGAAGATAATCCTGTGCTTGAATGAAGAGAGAGAAGGGCTAAAAGAAAGCGAGCAGTCTCGCAACTGGGTGAGGCACCCACCATCACTGTATCGTGCTGCTCCATGGCGCGTTTTGCTCTTGCTCCTGAGTGCGGTGGAGGAGCATGGTTCCATCTTAAACAGTGCTGCCTTCCCAGAATCAACCTCGCAGTGACCCCAAGGTCAGTTTTGCTGTAAAAAGAAAGTCAAATCTGTTCCTCCCTGGAGGTTTGAATGAACTAACAGAGTGCTGGCTTGGAACAAGTGGAAAGAAGGGAGAGTGCAGAAGTTTGAAGGCTCTTGACTTTTGCTTTTGCAGAATTCACTTACCTAAAAGTTGATGAGCAAAACAAATGCTGCTCTTGCTGTTTTGACAGAACCAAGTGTTGCAGTCACTCCTTAGCACATAGAAATCTCTGCTTTGTTTTGAAAGCAAAGCAGAGGAAAGATACCTTGTACCTCGTGATTAGAAGTTAGTGGATTATCCCTTAACACCACAGTAAATGAGGCCATTCCTTTTTTTAACCTTGTCCAGTGCCATTTGAAAAACTCTTTTTTTTCAGGACACTATATGCAATATAGTGTCTGGCTGTAGCTTTGATTATTGCGAAGGAAAGTCTTGCAATGTCTGCATGTGACATGAAATAATTTTCTAGTGCACAATTTGCTGACTTTGGGCAAAAGCCTATTTTCTTCTTGCTCGCCAAGGAACTCTTGAGGCAGACAGATGCACTCCTTTCTCCTCTACAGAGCAGAGAAAGCATTTCTGGAGCCTGTACGAAGTGATTCATAGCCTTGTGCAGTCCCCGTAGGCCAGAAAACCCGAAGATGCAGGCACTCTCATCCTCCTCTGTTTTCCTCTGAAATGAGAGCACGGCAGTAACGCTGACAGCTAGTCTCTGGCTGCTGAGTAACCAAGCTGTAGTTTAAGGTGGGTAGCATTTTCCTTTTTGCACTTAATGGGAGTACTGTGTATTCAGGCTGGATATCAGTAATTTGCTTCTGTAAATATGACGGTATCGATTTGCGTCCTTCTCCCGAGTCCTGCACCTGCCTATATTCATATCTCCCAAGGAGAGAAGATAATCTTTAAGTTTCTGTAATATTAAATATCCCTGCCCTAACCTGAGTGCACAAAAATAGAATGCAATGAAATATAGCTACTTTCTTTGATTTAGTTTGTTTTCTTTCTTGGAAAAGAATTTTGCCTACCTTCAGCAGTAGTGAAAAGGTAGTACTAGTGATCAGAAAGCAGTAAAACTGTTGAGTTGTTCATAATTCCTGGGATGATCATGTCAATTAGAGATGAGAGAGGCTGGCACAGGCCTTGGTTCCGTGCACCAAACAGTGCTGGGTTACCCCTGTATTCTCCATCAAGCTTATGATATCCTAGGATAAGTGGATTTGCGGAGTAGCTTACCACGTCAAGTTATTTGAGGTTTGATGATGTATTAAAATTCTGTAGGAAGAGATTTTAAAATGAAAGTTGTAACAGAAAGTGAAAAATCCCCTCAATAGCTACTTTCAGACATTGAACAGCTCAAATACCTGTGTCATTCTTCCACTTTGAAGAAGGGAGATTTTGAAGCACAGGTGGGTTACAGCCAGTATTTTCAAGTTTAATGGTTGAAGCTCTTGGGCGATTTTTCTCCTTCTGCTGTGAAGAGCATCTGCACTTTTTCAGTAGATAGTCCTTGCAAGACCGACTTACACAATATTGTAAAATGTAGAGCGGTAACTGAGGATCCCGTAGCACTTTTAATGAATTGAGGTAGGATTCATCTGATTGCACGTTGATGTCTGCAGTTGAGCTAGTCAGGACACGTAACCGATGCAAGCCTGCTCATCCTCCGTGCCTGGAGTTGGTTGGACGAACTGCACCCTAAACCCCTCGGACTGTTACACGTGGCTTTGCAGGCAGTCGCTGACACTAGAGGCATCTGAAATTGGGGGAGATGGATCTTTGCCTGGGAGCGTGCTGACTGGATTGCAGCCCTGATCTTTGTGTTGTGGTTAGCAATGGTACTTGCCTCTGCTTCTGACTTGATGCCTGTTGGGAAGTGTGAGGCGTTTTTTTTGTTCGTGGTTTGGGTTTTTTCGTCTGTCTTTTTTTTTTTTTTTCTTTTATTCTGGAGCAGGTAGCATTACAGTGGTGGATGAAGTACCTGATCCTTGGTTATGATACTGTGGCATAAAAATAATTTGGGGTTTCTCAAGTACTTTAGAAATAGGGTTGCTATATGAACATTGGACTGTGCACAACTTAGAATGTGTTAAGACACATAATATTTGTGTCCCGTTTGATGAAAGTATTTCCTTACGCTTATTCAATGCTAGATACCTATTGTGAAACTCTCCCTAAAGAATCCGCTAGAATGACAGAAGATTCAGGTCTTCGTCTGTGATACGAAACGATCAACCACAGGAGCTCTGTTATGATTTCAGAATGCTCCCCCCACCTCCAGGTCCAGCTCACAGAAGCGGTTCCGATTTTTTGCATAGTTGACTATCTGCATGTATGCTTACAGTCTGTACAGAAATGCACTAAAATGAGTTGCCCTACCTGGGAAGGCTTTATATTGTATAGAAAATGTGGCACTAGGTACTGCTCTTCATGTGCACAGGAGAGTTAACAGGTGTCGATCTCGTTTACAGAAATGATGGCGCTTTGCAATTTTCTATAATATATTGCAATATATTTAAATGTCCTGTTTGACATGTGAAATGAAATTAAGTTAATGCATTGTTAATGTATTTGAAGTATGAGGAAGATGATTCACTAACGACCAGCAAGGTTTTTAGAAGGTGTCCAGTATGTAGCCGTCTGTGTGATCTGTCTGGTGTTCGTGATGTTACAGGAAGCAACAATACTGTCACTGTTTAGAATGAAGAGTTTCTTTTGAATGATGCAATAGCTTACAGTGTCTTTCCTTTGTAGCTGCCCAATGCGGTGAAGGGGAAGCAATTCTTGAAAAAGTTCAAGATAACTGGTTAACTGTGAATGGGCTTAATCTTTCGTGAAACCAAGGAAATTTTTGGACACACACAGGACTTGAATACTCAAAAGGATTGGAACTTAAGTGTTGTGCCAAAGTTAAACTACTGCAGTTGGCAGAAGTTCTGCACTGTAAATAGAAGACTGATTAAAAGACAGCTTGTAAAAAAAAAATAATCAAATTTTAATACAGTACATTTTTATTCTGATACATGATGGAAGCATTCTGTTTTAGACCTTTTTTGAGGAGGCTTCAGTGACCACTAGATTTTGTCCTCTTATATTTTGTTTGGCCGAATACTATATGTTCTAGTAAGATGGGCTTTATTGCCTGTGTTCTTTGATATGTGATTAAGCTTATAGCTTTGAGTGACCAAACATTTTACAGAGTAAAAGTTCTTAGAAACAGTATAACGTAACTGATATTTCCGTGTCTTATTTATCAGGCTCTGCACAAACTTGGAAGGTTGTGCTGGACTTGTACAACTCGTATATGGGAACGCAGCATACTTCTGGATATTACGAACCTAAGCCTTTGTGGCAGTACGGATCTTGTCTTTGGATTTATTTTTGTTATTTTTTTGAGGCAAAGAGACGAATGGATGCTGCTGTAAAATATTTGTAATATTTGCCATTATTGCTTTCTTTAGCAATTACTGCTTTTGCTTCAACAGATAAAGAAAATAAATCAGAGATAGAAAAATCCTAAAAGACGCTGGTAGAAGAAAGGATCATGTGGGAACTTCTGAAAATAAACTTTGTACCAAAAATTTGAAAACACAAGTAATGGAATAAATGTGTCCTTACTGAGTGCGTGTGGTTTTAAGAGGTGATGTGGAAACCAGGAACCATGTCTGTATGAAAATGTCACAAACCAGATCTTCTCAAATGTCTTTTTTCCTGTTCCATAAAACTGAATTTCATTGATTCCTCAGATGCATTAAATTTGGAGAACTGGCTTGACTGAACAACCAGCGTGAGGTCAGCTTCACGTGCGAGTCAGTCCAGCTGCTCGTTGCTGAGCTGTTCTGCGGTGTCAGCAGGGCCAGGGGCGTTCACGTGATCTTTCTCGTTAAGGCAGATGCTCTTTTATCATCGCATTTAAAATATTTGAGGTGGGGAGAGTAAGGGCACGTGGGAACCACCAAGTCCCTGTCAGTTCGGCATCGTGCTTTGAGGCTGTTTTAACATGTGGCTTTTCCTCAGAGGGGAAGAGTCTGAAATGGGGGGGTTGAGTTGAGCTCTGCGTCCCTCTGGCGAGCCTGACTTGCCATCGTCACTCGTGGAAGGTCCCGGCCGGAGGCAGCACCGCTTTCTCACCTCAGTGGCACTCATCGTGCTCATCTCCTTCAGCTGTTACACTGCAGCTACTGGAGGGGCTTGAGACCTTGCCTGAAGGACCTGGTGCCTACAGACCTATCCCCACCTGAGAAAAATATGTTTAAGGCAATAGAGTCGTACCTGGGCTGTAGCATATGTCCCAAAAAATGACATCTCTGCCTGAAGTAGTGACCTCTGCACAGGCCTGGAGATGAGCCCTGGTAGTCGGTACGGCTTGGTGTTGGGCCAAATCATTTTACTCGGTTCAATGAGAAAAAAAAAAGGGGGGAGGAAGAAAAGAGAATGCTGATTCAAGAATCCGTCAGCTAATGGAGTTATGAAAAGCTCTGGATTATGCACACAGTCACCCTTTTTTAAACAGTTACCTTTTTTGTTTACAGTGTTATCAACAATTCCAAAATGCTGCAACTTGGTCGATATTTTAACAAGAGACCAGCTGGCCTTGTGGGTTGTTTCCCCCCCTCCCAGCCTCCTCTTCCCAGCCCCTTTCATCTTCCATTTGTTTTCCTAACAATACTGTCAACTACTATTTTTAAGAATGCAAAATACCAAGCCACTTCGTGCACTGCCTTATTTTTCTTTTTGTGCCAGAAAGTCCCCTCCAGGACAATGTTCAGTTGCTCCCTGTGGGCTTGGCATGGCTTTGAAATGCTGCTGATGGTGGTCTTCAGTCTGTTGGATGCTGGTTTCTAACATTTTTGGTTGTTAAATGACTTGTTGCACTTCCAAGACTGTAAAATGAAACTTCTGAATATATTTATATGTTTCTACTGCTATAATGTCGAACTGTTAGCATTGTGACTAATTTCTCTCCCATGTGTTTCTTTACAGGCTCAGTGCTGAGCTGGTGTTCATTACCTTAAATATTTATTTGGTAGAAGAACGAAAAGATGGAAAAAGGGAATGAAAGTGTGTGTCGCACCTAGTTGATTTGTGTCTTTGGGTGAAAATAAAGGTCAGTGTTGGCAGTAATTCTGTTAGTGATTTTCAGTTTTCCTAAATGAAAGCCAAATAGGAAAAAAAATAATTGCAATAAAGGCTGTCTTAAGGGCCTAATGTGGAAGAGGGCCCACAAAATAGTCTCCAATAAGGACTTGTTCTGAACTGAAGAAGATGGTACAAATAATTTTGCGATTGTAATTGCAGTTTCTTTCCAGCAGCTGGCCAGGGCCTTCAAGTAAAGTTCAGCTGCAAGGATTTCTGTGCAAGCATTGGACCTAGCACCCACGAAATGCAAAAACAGAGGCCCAGGGAAGCTGTGATGGAAGTGGCCCATCGTTCTTAGCAACACCACAAAGCTAAAAACTGCATCGGTTTATGGTGTCATTTGCTCCAATGAATTTCAGTTGCAGTGATTTGGGGAAGGGAGCAATCATGGGCAAAGTCCATTCTTGATTTCTGCATTTTGTTTGCATTCATTCATTGAGCAGAGCTTTCCCTCTGCTTTGCCTCATGCTCTCTGTGGGCACTGATACTTGTACAAGGCAAATACGAAGCCATAGAAACTAGATTTTGTAGCAGTTTCCACTAGTCCTGTCCAGCAGTGCAAAAGCTGCATGAGAAACCAGACACTGGAGATTCACCAGTTCGGTTGTTTCCCTTGTGGAGGCTTTCCCTGCCAGCCTCTGTATGGAAAAGGAGAGCAGAACTGGAAAAGCCCATGGGTTATGAGGGTCATTCAAGGGCAGCCCCAAGTATATTTCGATGTAACATATTTTTTTCTAATTATTTAGATTTATTTCTCTTCGTTCTTGCAAGATGGCAAGACTGTAGGAAGTCCAGTTACTGGATGTTATTAGGACAGAGGTCTGCAACAGCCAAGGCTGCTGAAGTGGTGGCCGAGGGTTGCTGCCACAAGTGTTACTTGGTCCTGCCCAGTCCTGGAAACTGCAGTAGTAAAGTTTTAACCTAGAGAAGGTAACAAATCTGCTGTGATCATCATGGCCTGGTTTCATCACAAGTAGCAATTAAGCAACAAGTGTGACTGTAGCCAGGAGAAGTTAATGAGTTTTCAGAAAAACTGATAAAACTGAAAAGGCCTAGAAGGAGGCACACGAACTTCACTGCACCCAGCAGCGAGTCTAGAGGTTTGGGTTTTTTCCTATTAGAGCAGAAGACTGAAGATACCACCCTTTGCCATGACTTCTGCACTTGGCTTGTATCCATCCACAGACCACCAAGGTACAACCTCGGCTCTTGTACTATGTGGCTGAGGGAAGGAGTTCAGACATGATTCGCATCGGTGCTGGAACCGTGCAGGCCTGCATGGGAGGATGACTGCTGAGGGATTCTGCCTGGTACCTGATCGCCATCACCTTTCTGTCTTTCCAGAAAGCTTTTTTCCTTTTCTCTTTTCAGCAGCATTCTAGTCAAACCCAAGGGTATGCTCATTGTGTTCGTCATTTATCTTACTAGACAGAAAATAGTTGCAAAACCCGTTAATAGCTGATCACATCTGTGTGTGCTGCGCCCTTTTGGCAATAACGACTTCATCGGGTTTTGTGAGGCCTGAGGGGGCGGGATTGTGGCCTAGTTAATATGGCTTGCCAGGGGTTTGAACAGTTGCACTGGTTTAAGGTAGAGCAGGCAAATGAACCATCTTTTTGGGAATGTGACCTCTCTTGTCTGTTTTAAGGACGCCTGAAAAGCTTTTGGCTTCTGTTAACAACAAACAGGTCTTAGTCTTTGAGTTCCCCGATGCAGGACCTGTCACGTCCCCGCTCATTATTGTCATGTCTCACTAGGAACTCGAGTGGCCTGATAATTTACAACGAAACCAAAATTCATGGGTTTATTCTTCTGGAGAGAAAGCAGAAGGAGATTCCATGCCCACTGGACTCTGGCTGGTGTCTAGTGCTGCTACTCTGGGTGTCTCCACCTCCCCAGTCACTTCTTCCTGCCTGGTTTCTTGCCCGATGTCCTGCTCGGCGGCTAGCCTCTGCGCTCTCCTGTTAATATTGCCCTAGTTTCAATGTACTCTCCCCGTTCCTCAGTGTGTTCAGAGTGCCATAGCACTTTTCTTTACAAGTAAGGAGTCAGTTTAGTTTCCACATTTGCCTTTGCTGAGCCTTGGTTTTACCTTCCTCAAAGACAGGTCTGGATTTAGCAGATGTAGCATCCTCTTGGTTGCATTTGGCTGAACTGGTTTCTCAGCTGCCTTGAGGTGGATGGAGGTCCATCCCGATTCTACTAGCACTTCTTTAAGATATACTGAGTTTGAGACAAGTATGCTTTTTCTGAAATTCAGGTCAGTAGCTTCTGGGAGCTTTGGCTCAGGGTGGGAGACTTCTGCTGCCCTCGGTGTGACCACTTACTCTTGAAGGAGGATTGCTCTTGAGCTCTGCAGTTGCATCTCAAGCCGTCATAGTAAGATATGCTGGAGCTTGTCTGAGTTCATCGGAGCTTTAACTACACATTTGTTTGCAGTTTGTAGTAGTGATCACCTCTATGCCCTTAGCCATGAAATGCTGTTACTTGTTTTACCCTCCCATGTTAGTCATGGACAATATCCCCTTATGTGTGACACTGTGCAAAGAGGATGAAAGATGGTGTCTGCTGTAAAGAACTTGCAATCTAAATAAAAGGCAAGAGCCAAGGACACAATGAGACAATGTCAGCAGATAAAGAACTGCTTCTTTTTTCATAAACATGTTTAGGGAAGAGCTTATGTTATGACTGTCAAAAAAGAACACCAATCTTCCCTCAAGGTATGAATATTTCATAATGTCTGGAACAATCCACTCAGTGATTCCGGAGTCACCCATCCTTTGAGGAATGCTGCCCGTGGGCCTTACTGCCCTCCTCACTGCAGGCAGCTCTCTTGCTTTGAGAAGGAAACTACTGTCTCTTTTGCTTTCTTCTGAGGGCAGCTTTTTCCAGCATGTTTTAACAAAGCTATAAACCATGTGAGAGCTGTATCATTCCTAAGCTGGTGTGTGTGGGTAGTGCCTACCAAGATCAGGGCCTAGTTGCCAGCTGCCGTTTCTTGTTTCTACTCTGTGAGTGTGATGGTCTCAGAAACTTTTGTGGTGTGCCTTCTCCTGGCACGAGAGTAGCCAGCCTGTGGCAAGGACCCATGGGGGCTGTCACAATGCAAATAATAACACAAGTAATTAAAGAAGCACTGGGGAAGAATTTTTCTGGATTAATTTTGCCTCAGAGTAGACTGGGAAGCAGGGCCAAGAGGGGCTGTTGGGATCTAGACAAGGCCCTGGCATGCTCTATTTTCTTTTCCTGGCCAAAAGGCTCAGACAGTAGGGTAGCGTGACAAATTCCTGCTTATCTAAGCTTGAGTTGTCTTCACTGCCCAGGCTTTCTGGGGGCTCATCCTGACTGCAAGACGAACCACGCCAGCCTGCCCCATGTTCACTGGGGCTGAAGCTGGGTCACAGCACCTCGTCGCCAGCGTAACAAAGCACGCTCATGTGAACAGCTACAATAGCTTTGCTGATGTGAGGGAACTTGCTCGGCGACCACAACTTACTGGAGCCCATTTGTTCTCTTGGTCTGATGTTCGTGGACTGAGCCAGTGGTTTGGGCTGGTGATGGAGTAAGACCTTGGCTGCTTTTAGGAAAAGATTCATCTATGGTTTCTTTTTATCCCCAAAGCTGCCTACACAGAGCAGCTGCAGCAGTGCAGGCTCTCGTAGGGCTCGTGTATCTCTGAGCCCCCTCAAAGCTGCCTCTTTCCAGAGGGGTGGTTTTCTCCTGCGTAGAGCCAAGGCTGATGGTACCACGGCAAATCATGCTGTGCAAACCCAGGCAAACAGCTTTACTTAAGTACAGTGGGAATTTGTGTTCTGGCAGCTACACTGATGACTCAGGTCTTAGGGGAGAAATTGAGCAAATCTCCAGTGCTGACAAGGCATAGGAATTTCTTAAAGTTGCATTTTTTTATTTCTGTAACTAATACATGAGGAGCCTTTCAAATGTCTGAGGTGAAACGAGGGAAAGGGAGAGCCATGTTAAGGAGGCAATATTATGCCCGTGGCTTCTGACTGAGAGACGCAGTCAGCTGGTAGCCCCCGTGTGGTGCTCGGGAATCGCTGCTCTTCTATCACTGATTTACCAGACAAAGGCGTTCTCTGCATTGCAACACCAAGCCTTTGCAGACCACGCTGGTATCCTCAGAGGCGATGGCTGAACCCCGCAGCCCTGGAGGACTCCGCAATCCAAGCTGGCGGCCAACCTGCTCCTCTGGGATTTGCCCCAGGAGTGCCTTGCTCTTTGTGTTTTACTTTGAGCTGGGGCCACATTTTAATTTGATTACTCATGTTTCTTTGCGGGTTGGGGGGTGGGTTTTTTTGTTTTTAATTCTTTTTGATTTGTTCTTAATTGCCTTGCTGGGTTTTCATGCTTTGCTCATTAGACTGGTGTGTTGCAGCGTGACCAGCGGTCCTGGAGGAGTGGGAAAGCAATGTGTATGTCCAGCATATGTGAGAAGTGCAGACGCTGTAACTGTTTAGACTCCAGTGACAACCTCTGCTGGCAGGTTCCAGCAGCAGTTCATCACACAGGACTGAGGACAGGAGGAAGCCAGGTGGCTTTGGTGAGCAGCTCTGGCTGCGCTCACCTACCTTGACGCTTGTGACACGACTGAACCATGTCGAGCAAGGCCCTGATCCTCTTCTGACTCCTTGCTCAGCAGTTTCTTATGGTGGGGGGCTTGTTTGCCAAGCAACAAGTTTAAAGCAAAGGAAACCTCACTGCCCTTTTACTTTTTCTGACCAAATCTACCTGCCAAAGTTGTGTTTCTGCCCGGGGATTTATGCCGTCTGATGATACGTCTGGTAATGGTTCTGCTGGTATGGAAGAATATTTTGAACATGTCGACACTTGAAACAACAATAACAACAAGACAAAACAGAAAAACAAAAAAAA
>NW_009727957.1:0-35434 GCF_000703405.1 Apaloderma vittatum | reverse complement strand
CACACACACACAAAAAGATTAAGATACTAGTTTTCAAATTCTTAAGTTCTGGTTTCACTACTACTTTAATACTTCATATTCTGCTGTCTTTGAGAAGGAAGCTAGCAGAGCAAGTTCATGTCAATCACCAACCCTATGAATAGATAGTTTAAGAGTAGCATGATGACATCTTGCAGTGTAGATACTGGCAAGAATTAGAGAAAATACCTCTCAAAGCTTACACTGCTCGGAAGGAGACAGCCCTGATTTATTCCATGCCCTTGCTGTCTGCCGTATAGATGTGGAGTAGCAGGGCAGGGACACGGTGGATGATGTGAGTGACCGTCGCCATCATCCTGTGGTGGCAGCATGCTGTGAGGAAGTGGAGCAGCAGCCACCTGCCTGGGTGGAAGCCCCAAGGCTGGGACGTGGGTTTTCCCAGTGGGAGAAGGGGCCTTCTCTCAGAGCAACAAGAGCGAGCTGAGCTCGGGAGGGACCTGCCGTTTCCTCTCATTGTGTCTCCGGAGATGGCTTCTTCGACGTGAGGGCTGACGATATGCCGAGCAGAGCAAGGTGTAACCCGAAGCAGAAATCTCTCCAATCTTTTTTTTCCATGAGATATTGAGTAAAGGTCAGAGGTTCTGGGAAGAAACGTCCAGTGACAAATTAGTCATGAGCTTTTGGTTTGTGTCCTGTTTTGGAGACGACTGAGGGATTTGCAGTTAGGAGACGCGTACTCTGGCTCGCGTTGTGACTTGGTGCTGGAGGTGGGCTCAGCTTACAGAACTGCAGCCGGCCTGTTTTGAATAAACTAGAAGCACTGGAAATGTTTTCTCTGGCTTCCAGAGTTCAGGGTGAGCCATCTCTAACATGCAGTCCTTAAGCAGCTATAGTAATGTCTGTTGGGTTTTTTCCAGCTTGCAGTAGACGTGTTCATTTGAGAAGGTTTTTTAGAGGGAAGCTGGACCTACAGAACCTGCTATTGCAACAGAAAAAAACACAACCCCAAAAAACCAGCGAACCATTACTTGTAAAGTTTATGCTTCAAACCTGAGTGCCCCAGTGCTGAAGTGGTTGGGGGCAGATGTCAGTTTGCCAGTTTTTCATTATCCTTTAGGCTTCTGGAGCTGATAGGAATTCCCTCTTTAGCAGATTATCAAGAAATGAATGGGTGGTTCATCCAGATGCTTGCTGAGTGCCCCTTTCCCTAAACGTTTCCAGCTGAAAAGTAAGTTTGCACAAATGTATTGGTAAAATGCCTGACAAGATTTACGTGTTAGAATAAGTGGTGGGTTTTATTTTGCTGTGAGCAAAACAAATAATTATGCTGAATTTTGATTGTCATGGGCTTTCTGAGACTGCTGCTGCTGCCGTCGCATTTTGGGTTGTTGTTTGTTTTTTTAGTAAAACTCCTGAGTTAAGTGCAAGAGGAGTAATTCTTCCCTCAAACTTTGAAATAAAAGATGTGAAGATGTATTTTTAACTGACTTTTTTTTCCACTTAAAGATGTTTTTGTTGTGTGCTGCACTGTTGAAATCAGCAAATCTGTGAAGGTTTGCACCACCTTAGAGACAGAGCATTCCCTCAATGCATTTTTGATTGTGGACTATTGTATTTACTCTTTGCAACGTCTCATTTCAAGGTGTATGCAAAGACTTTGAGCGGGCAGTTAAAGTCGCCTGGAATTACTTTCCCAGTGACGTTTTACTTAACGACTTTCCACATTTTAGAGAAAAATGATGTGTTGCCTTCGGATGAATGATCTCTTTCCACTCCTGTTAGATTCGATGTGGAGGTGTGAATATTTGTAATTAGAGACTTGAGGGACAGGCTGTGAAACATGAAATGAGAGAGCAAGACTTCCACATTTCCAAACCCATTTTGCTGTCACACACTAATTAAAGCAGCCTTCTTGTGCCCAGGACATTGTGTGGCCATGGGAGTCCCTGCTTTCTGTTAGGCACGATCTTGAACTAAATTTTAACAGTCTGTTGCAGTTAGCTGTCACGTGGTAGAAGCTTGAATTGGGCTGGGAGATGAAAGTTTCCATAAAGGGAACAAACTTCAGAGTTATGATCTGTGAAGAACTTAAACTAAAAACACAGAACCAGATGTAAGTATGTTGAGGTGCTGTGTGGGGGTATAGTAAGCAGCAGTTACGAGAGAGATGCTGTGGATAAGTGAGTGTAGATTCTTTATCTTGCTGGTTTCTTGAGACTCTTGGTAGAGTAACAGAAACTTCAGACTGTGCTAAAAGGAGTAGAGGTTCTTGGGGACTGCACAGCAAGTACTTTCAGTGTGTGAGAGGTATTGACTTACCAGTTACTCAGCTTGGGAAAACATACCAAATGCTTTTGAACCAAACCCTGTATCACATTATTTTTCATGGTTACACTGCATTACCCACAAAATTTTGGTTGGTTAACTGGGGTTTTGATTGATGAATTGGGGTGTTGGTGTCTTGGTCGTGCTGTAATTAGTTAGCTGGTAAGGAAGGGCAGCACAGCTGTTAGGCACATGGATGTGGGAGTAGGTGTGTGTGTTCCTTCACAGACCCCCATCTCTTAAAAATGTTAGTGCAAATCCACTCCTGAGGCTTGGTCGGTGGATTCCCTTTGCCAGATGGACAAGTGCCTTTTTGGTGACGGAGACTTCAGTTAGGGAAAAGCACAACCGATACGGACTTTGTGTACAGTCAGTAATTGCGTGGCTGATCTCTGGTGGTGCTCCATCGCTGCGTTCTTCTGTCGTATCCCTTCTGTTGGTGAGGTGCAAGGGATATTGAGCCTCGAGGAGCTAGCTTTGCCCTTCTTGGGGAAGATGACACAGAAGATGGTGATCCCTGCAGCTTGGATAGGTCAGGGTTGTCCTTGGAGGACAGCAGCGTTTTCTCGGCAGAATCTCCATCTGTTGTTATGGCATTTCAGCTGTGTCTTCTGGCTTCCTTGGTGCATTATTGACAAAGTTTAGCAACTCAAGTCGCTAATACTTGTCTTGTGCTCCGTTGTCAGCCAAAGCCAGGAGCAGGGAAAAATCTCCCAGCCTGATGGACCGCTGCTCTGCAGTAGGTCTGGGTGAGTGCAGCAGGGGCATGTGCAGCCTCCTGGGCTGTGTCCCTCTCTGTTCTTTTTGGCTGTGCCTTTCCCGTGTCTCCCACCTGCGCACCCTAGTGCCTCCCAATCGAGGCCAATTTACAGCCCCCTGCACTGCAGGAAGGCAGAAATTAATCCGGAGGGGGAATTGTTCTGCCTGAGTGGGCAAATAGAAGGAAACCGTCTCGCTGACTGCTTTAATCTCTTTTTGTGAGCTACCTGGAGCGCAGAGCTCTTTATCTGACCCACCATCAGAGCTGGCGAGGGCCCAGCAGGATCTCTGCTAGCTTGAGCTGAAGGATTTACTGCCTTTTGCCAGCTGCCCTCCCCTTGGCAGATCTCCCGGTGAGCAGAACCGGCAGCGGGGGGTCTCGATGGGCACCGCTGGATGCGGGCAGCCCGGCGGCAGCCGCTCCCCGAGCGCTGCATGGTGCCAGCACCCAGCTCTTGCTTCTCCTTCTTCTAGGTGTGGGAAGAGGCTCGGGCATCCTTTCTTAAAATAGTCACCTTATATCATCAATAGACCTTATCATCTTTTTCTGTAATGCTTATTCGTAGCGGCTTCCACGTGGGGCTGGGTGAAGGGTTTTCCTCCGCCTGCGGGACGGATGAGCATGCTCGCCGTGCTGAGCTTTGAGCCTGTGATGTGATGGGTGCGTGAACAGGATTAAGATGACGCAATGGAAAAATCAATTACAGATTACTAGCCATAGCCAGACTTGTGGCTTAAGCCCTTATTTTTTCTATCTTGCAGATGAACATAAAATTGTGTGTGTAGCAAACGATTTAAAAGGAGATCTGGAACAATGGAGTCCCTTTTTGTTCAGAGTATGTCAGTGGGAAGCTGAAAGGTGCTTGAGACAGCTTCCTACCCGCTTTCTGGTTTTGTTACTGGTGAGAATTACAGCTGAATGGAGTTCGGTAAGATCAGTTGATTTAATGCACACCTTGAGTCCGTTTTGCTAATTAAATATACTTTAATTTTTCACAAACTCTTTTCCAGCTTGATTTAAAAACTGCTTGTGAGTAACACAGGAAGCATCTTAAACCCTCCTCCCCATTCAACAATGATGCATGTAGTAATATGGGCAATAAAACCGCTGCTGTTGTTAGGCTTTTTCTCAATCTTCATAATTTACTGTTCCTATTTAGAGTAATTTGTATTTATTATTGACACAGTATTTATCCTTAATTATTAGTTATTCTGTGTTAATAGCTTAGCTGATGAGCCAACATATGGTCTGGGTGCCCTTTAAAATTTCCTTCTAAGCCTTTTTTTTTTTTTTTTTTCCTCATGCCCAGAAATGGAAGTAATGCAAGCAATATTAACAGTCAACCTTTTGGGTCAACTGTTGCCTCTTTTTATTCGTACAGTTACCTACGCAGTGCTGTCCAGCATCCCATTGTGACATCTGGATGCCGCTGTCACACGACTATTTACTAACCGCTAATTGTAACAGTAAGCAATAGAAAATTTTAAGCATAGTGTGTTGGTGGGGTTTTTTTAAGGGTAAGTAGCTGGTTTTGTTTCCTGCTCCTCCTGTAGGTGCACGTTAGATAGCTTGCACTCTGGGGCGTTCTGCCAAAGGTGGTTTTTCCCCTGGGCTGTAACAGAAAGATGGGATTTGCCTGTGACCTGTTCAACAGCAGCTTGTCTTGAGCTGCAGAGAGGGTGTTTGTGCTCTCGTGATTCGGGAGTCATGGGTAGGTGGCCTGTGCCCAGGTTGCCACGTGTCCCTCTTCCATCCTTCTTCTGTGTAACTTCGTAGAAGAGGACTTGCTGGAAGCATCCTCTCTGCAAAGAGGATGTTTGAAAGTGCATAATGTTTCTCACATAAGGCATAAAATGTACTCGACGATCAATTTTCTGCCCTCATTAAGTCTCTCAGAGGTGAGTTCAAGGGAAAAAATAAGGATGGGAAGAGTTTGGAAGTGAAGTCTCTTGATTTATTAAAAAAAAAAGAAAAAAGAATTCTGAAAAAGGCTGCAACTCTGCAGCTAGAGAGGTGGAGAACAGATGTAATTATCGTGTTGTTGTGCAGCTGCACTACCACATGTATTTTTTCACTTTACTGTCAGGTATTTAATGTATTTGGGTAGCCAGTGTTCTCTCTTTGTTTGGTCTAAATATTTCATATGTGTAATGCAGTGTAAGATGTAGCTCCCAGTTGTTACAACAGAACAGAGATTCATAGAGCAAAAAACCCATCAGTGTTTACAAACACTACAAATTTAATGGCAGATACAGACTAATATTAGAAAGCTTATTCCTGTAATAAATAACAGGGAAGAAAAAGCAGCTCATACCTTGAATCTGAATTACAGTTCCAGGAAAAAAAATATTATAGAGATTCGTTTTGAGTACTTAGCTGTCTGGACTTTTAGACAAAACTGTCATGAAATGTGCAAGGTGGATCATTCTCTCTTGCTCCTGGATGCACACGTGAGGTTTTTTTTCTGTGTTGTGCTCCTGAAAGCAATGGGGGCGCACCAAAGAGCATCCTTCTAGCATGCACAAGGTGTCTGTAGCCAGCAAGCTCCTAGCTTGTCATTTGTCGTGGAGGTTCGGAGCTGAACTCCCTCTGAAACTCGATTTTTCATCATCCAGGGTGCTCTGCTGTCGGGGCATGGGGTGTTGCATGAGTTTTGAGTCTTGAAGGGAGGTTAAGCTGCCTTGCTCCCTGTTTGAGGTGAGGCCTGTTTGTTGTTTTTTTGGTTTTTTTAACTAGCTCTGATGCCTAGCTGCATATTGTCAGGATGTGTTTCCCATTTGCCTGACAGCTGGAGCTACGCTGGTGAAGTTTAATGACCAAATGAATGAATCATGCATTGTCCTGTGATGTAGTCCTTGCGAGAAAGACAAGAACATAAATCTACAAACAGCATAAAAGAGGGAAGGTGAGAGAAAGCACATGGCTAATGCTGCTGGTTTTCCACAATGATGCATTATTTGCGATTTCCTTCTTCCCTAGTAATGTAAGATATAAAGATAGAGCCTTTGTTCTTCTCCCATCAGAAGTTTATGTTCTTCTCCCATGAGAAGTTTATGTTTCAGAAAATGTGCAAGGTAATTACTGAGAGCTTACTTTTTGTAGATTGTTTCCACCAGAAAGTACCTCCAGTGTGGAGAGATTTCTCAAGTTTTGCAGGGAGCTGGTGGCAGTCACGGGCCTAAGAAGCAGTGTGTGAGGACCCTGCTCTGCTTTCCACCTGGTCTGCTGGGCGTGGGCAGACATCTGGAGACAAGCTTAGGTTGCACGTGTGGCCCTGGGATTGTCTCGTCCGTGACAGGGATGAGAACAAGCCCTGGCCATCTCCAGGATGAGGAGAACATTTAAGACAATGCTCATCTTCGCTCGTTTCCTTGCTCTCTATCAAGCTCAGGTCTCCCTAATCTTCACAAGAGCACCTCAAAATACTGATTAGGAGACCCCACTCAGTGGCACTGTTGTTTTCTTTTTTGAGAGTCAACATGAGGGAGGTAAGAGGCAATTGAATCAGTCCTCAGGCTCTACGTGCAGTGAAAGGTCTACATCTTCCTTTGTCTTCCTCCTCTCAGCAGAACCATGCAGGGAGATCAGTGTCTGCCAGTTGCAGGTTGAACCATTCGTTTTTCCATATGCTTCGTTGAGAACGTGCCCAGAAATAACACTTAACTGCTTTTATAGAGGCTGCTTTTTGAGTACAAGTGTCTCAATGCTCATTGAGGCTCAAGAACTAAGTAATTTTAAACAGGGGTTAAAATCACAGACAGCTGGAAGCTGTTTCACGTGTGGGTTGTGATTTGGCTCCCCATGGTCCTGGCCTTCTTGCCCCATTTTTATCCACGGCAGCGTGGCTGGGGAAGGGCTGGCGCTGGGCGCTCTTTATCTCGGCCTTGAATTTGCTGACTTCCTCCCTTCTATTTCAGGAGGTCATTAGCGCTGATGAAATTAGAGGTTTATAACTTTAGGTCCAAGTCATTATTCCTAATTTAATCAATGCATTTGAAAATGTTTCCTCTAATAAAATTGTAATGGCCTTACATGATTTGTCACGCTTATCAAAAAACATGGCTTTAACCTTTTTGTATTTAGAGGCAGTGAGCCTTCTGGAGAGGAGTGTACATTAGTGGATCATTGCTGGGCCAATTTCCTGCCTCTCTTGTCTCTTTTCTCTCTGCAGTAAATCAGAATAACCTAGCCCGGGTAACCGTGGTGATGTACGTCCCTTGCGCCCGCAGGATTGCTTCCCCGCTGCCGCCCTCGTCTCTCCGCTGCTCCGCGTGGAACGGACTTATTAGCAGGCTTATGATAAAGGAGAAAATAACCATCTGTGAAGTAGAGGCTTGACTGGAGAAAGGGCTTTCGTGTCGCAAAGGGAATGAGATAAATAGCCCCCCACAGAGGGAACCGAATCGCTGAGGCGAGGCGGGAGCAGCGGCGTTGCGGCAGAGGCGGCTGTTTGAGCTGATGCCAAGGAGGGAGGATTAGTGTCTCAGGTCAGCTGAAGGGTCTGTGGGAGGGCCGACTCTTTTTATTAGTTCTCAGGGGTCTTGCGTAGTGTCCAAAAAGCGGAGGAGATGCAGGGCTGGATGCAGCTGGGATGCACTGGGCGGGGGGGTCAGCTCGCTGGGACTCTCTCCCTGGTTGTGTTCTGGGGCGTTGGTGCTCCTCCCTGCTCCCAGCGAGGAGAAGCCTGCCTGCATGGCAGCGCTGGGTGTAGAAGCGACTGACTTCTTCTGCCTCTCACACCCTCCAAAAGCAGCGTGGGGGGGAAGGCACCAGGAGAGGCTTTTGCCCACGTCGTAGTAGCGCGGTGGCTGCTGACACGGCGTGACTGGCAAATCGCAGCAGGCGGGTGGTGGGTCTCGCGCTGAAAGAGAGGATGTGTCACTGACCAAAGATAGGCTTCAACAGCCTTTTCCGAAGCCAGGAGCGTGTCACTGCGTGAGCTCCCAGTCTAAACATCCCTGGGAAATTCCGAGCTGCCTGAAGCCTACTCATGGTTTTATTAAATAGCGCAACATAATTCGCATGGCTGTGCGAACAGCAATGCTGGGGCCACCCGTCAGTAATACCTGTTTTCATTTTTCAGGCTTCCTAATACTGCAGAGAAATAACTTTCTGTTCCCAGCACTTGACAGGCACAGTGATGGTAGATACGTCAGGAGTGAGGCAAGGCTGATCAGCGAGAACACAGAAACAAATTATCAGAAAATTAGGCTCAAACCGGTAGCAACTTGAGCATCAAATCAGTAACAACCCAGAACTACCTCTAGTGACTGAGCTAACCTCCTTTTATCAGTAGTGCAACTCTTGATGTTGTTTGTTGAGAAGTTAATGGCCTCCCTGGGGAAGTGAGGTTTCCTTTTTCAGGTGTTTTTTAATGAGGAGGGAAGGTTGAGTGGAGCCAAAACCTGTTACTTCTGTAGTGCCTGGGAGTCTGTTCTGCATGGGCCTCTGTTTATGACTTTTCTCCTGTGTTTATGATTTTTTTTCACCTCCATCATGTGTCAGTATTATTATTTTTTTCTTTTTCCTTTGACTTGCTGCCTGTGGCTCATGCCTTAACTCTTGTTTATGTTCCCAGTCTGCTTAAGGGCTCCCCAGTCACTGTAAGAGTACCTCACAATATGCAACATTTTATTGTCTCTCTTATTTAATTTGTGGCCAGAAAATGCAGTTAAGCAATGGAATGAGCTTTATTTGTGGAATCAGAGAAAGTGTTTCTGCAAAAGGCCAGCAGCGTCAGTAGGTTGTGTGCGGTGATGGGCTCAGCCAAACCATGCGAGAACTTAGCACTTTGGGCTGAAGCTGGTTTTAAACAAAGTTTAAAACTTTGAACAAAACCAAAACTAGAAACATCAGGAACAGGAGCTGTTTGCTTTTGCATTCCCATGCTGTTTGAGTTTAGCTGGGTAGTCCCTGATCCTGCAAACATGTAATGGGCAGCAAGAGAAACTACAGCCCTGGTGCTTAACTCCATAGAGTTCAGTCCCTGGTGCTGGCTGAGTAGAGTATCACTTGAAACTCTTGCTCTTAGGTATTTCCTCCTTTTATTTATGTTAGGGAGAAGATAAATCTGTTTGACAGCATCTGTGCATCACTACTGACGTTTTAATTTTCAGCTAAAAGGTTTTAATTAAAATCTGACATCATTTGGTGTGACAAATGGGAGGGAATTGAAATTATACACACAGGCTGATCTAATGTCAATTTTTCTATCTGGTTCAAGAGCAGCTCTATCTGGTTAGTCCAGGCAGTAGCAATGTGGAAGGAGCTCCAATTGCTCATTTTGTATAATTCTGCCTTTATTCTACTGAGCTAACTATGGAGAGAAGTTTTGTGCTGCTTTTCCCAGTTTCTCTCTGCTGGAACTCTGCCTCTTTTTCCCCTGGATGCTATCTAATCATCCTGGCAAGGCATGGTTGTGCTCTGGGGGAAAATGTTTACTCTTGAAGTGGCTCAGAATCTACCAAATTGTGTTTTTTATAATTTTACAGGTTGCACTTGGAAAGGTGGTGGTGCTCATACCCGCGTGTCCCCTCTCGAGCCACAGGACCTAATACAGCTTTATTCTCAATTCCTTATGTTATTCACAAATGGGGTATAAACATGTCCAGGATGTGTATTTAAAATACATTTATTTGCTAAACATTGTCTGTCTGCACAGTCTTAAATGGGAAAACAAGTAAAGATTTTCCAGGCCTTTTAGTCCTGTTCATCCCTGTAGCATAAACACCTGGGACTTGTAGACTTAAGAGATGTTTTGTGTCTCTGAAAATTCGGGTTGAGCTGTGGGCAGCGTGTCATTCTCTTAAAGGGGCTGCGCGTATGGGCTGCTTGTGAGCCTGCTTTTGCTTTTGTGTTGGACTAGCTCTGCACAAAACCCTGCTGAATTTTATTTTATTCTTTTCATGTCAACGCTGTTTAAGAATGTAAAAAGAAAATGACAGGGGTAATGGGGCACTTCTCTGGATCTTTCCTGGTATTGCATGGACAAGAAAAAAAAGGAAAAGCGATTACGCTGAAACTTCTAAGTCAGAAACCAACACTTAGTGTTATCCAAGCTGAGCCTTTTATTACCTATTGCTTAATTGTTGGGGGACTCATGGTCAGTGAGGTATGGTTTAGTTTAAGAGGTTTCCGTCTCTCCTACTTGCTCTCAGATCACACTTATGGTCAGAAATGAAGAGAGTTATCTTCCAGATACGTAGTCCCTTTTTTCTGAAGATATCCCAAGCAGTCTAGCTGAAAAAACATTCAGGAGTGGTGTGCGGTGTCTATTCTGCGCTTGCAAAGAAACACCTTATTTTCCAAGACAACTGTTTGACTTATTTTTACTGCCTGCTGATACATTCCTGCCATGAAGATGTGATTCACAAAACGTGTAGGTTTAATACAGTTTGAGCGATCTCTGAAAACAGACCAAAACGTGTCAGCAGCGTTCCTGGCTCTCCTGCCCTCTGCTTCCCGCACCGCCGTGCGTGAGTCTGAGATCGGCGAAGCACTAAAATACCTTTTAGGTTTCATCAAATACAGTAGAAATGCCTTTAAACGTTTTGTTGACTCAGCAGGAGCTGGGGATGTATCATCAGCTTCGTGCAGAGCAAAGTGACTGAACATCTGCTGGAGCGAGTTACTCCAGAGTTGGATCTGTTGCTTCGTACAATGATAAGTGCTGGGAGTGCTTAGACCGTCTTCCTTTGCTTTTTTCACATCCTGACACAAATGGCTGCAGGATGAGGCATTAATTTTGCAGGAGGGCAGTAGTGCCATTTCAGTTTGCTGAGCTTACAGCAGTGTGCTTTGATCAATAGAGAACCTTCAGCAGTTACAGAGTATCTGACATGCCTCAATTTACCTGGTAGCTGAAGTACTCATTGACAGGTAATTTAATTGACTTTGGAAAACGGGTTAGAAATGTATTATTTTCCCAAGTACATAGTTAAAAAATGTTTGCCACTCAGCTGCGTACGAAAAGTTGATTATTTTTCTTGTCTGTTAATAATGATCCCAGATGAAAACATTGTCTGCGGAAAAACCACTTTAATTCATTTTGCTTGTGTATAGGCAGAAGGAGGAAAATATTTTCTGTGAGCTTTGATATCGATTCAAAAATCCGTAAATGGCAGAGACAAACCCCACTGAAATTAATGAGCTGTGGAGTTTGCTGTCTATGGAAGTTCTAATAGATTTTATATTTTGTAATCTACCTGTAAATTACCTAGTGCTACAACAGTGTTCGGTGCTGTTCTCCTAATGTACCTTAGAAGAAAATAGCTAGACAATATGGTAGAATAAAGAGTGAGATTTCTGTGAACTTCGTACATTACTGCTGTGGGCTAAATTCTGCTTTCATTACATCCAGGTAAGAGAAGAACGATTGCTTTGTGCAAGCTGAGAGAATTTAATCCAATTTATAAATTCATTCATGGAATGGCCTAGGCTGTCTGGATTAATAATAGCATTGGGACACTCATATTTTACAAACTCTGCCCCCCATGCTGAACTACAAGAGTGGAGCATGTGCACACCGGTATATACCAATACATTGTCCAGACTGTTTTCTAGGGTTTTTATAATTTTTTTTTTGCTTTTAAGAAGCACAAAGATAGTGTCAGAGACTGCACTGGGAACCTGTGCGTGCCTTCTGCAGTAGGCAGAGCTATTGTGCCGTTACGTAAGGTGGTTCAGATGAAAGAGTCGCTGTGTTCTGCTCCTGAGAGACTTAATTAAGGCAGAGAAATTCTCCTGGGTACAACAAAGCAGTTCTCTGGATACAGCCCCGATTGCACTGTAGTTCTTGTAAATGTATTACCGAAGTCTTCATTATTATAATTAAACAGATAGAAAAAATGTTTGCACTTGGTTGCATAAAGCTTTGCTTTAGGGCTAAGGCTGGAAGTTCCATGAAGAGCTTTGAAACTGAAAGCTGACAGGCAAAGCAAATGAGTTCTGTAATTTTCTGCAAACTGTATCATTTCTTCATTATTGTCCTTTTTAGCCTTCTGCTGAAAGACAGTCACAATTAAAAAAAAACCCCAAACTTAAATGGGGTATTTACAGCAGTATCACTTTCCTGCAGCCACCAGCTAGGGAAAAAAAAAAGTGTTATCTCTAAAATAGGTTGACTTCTCCCAAGGATGCTGGAGCAGTCCAGTGTGAGAATGAGTGTGTGTCCCCTGGGACACCCTGAAACCCAAAGGCCTGTAATAGCCAGGCATGCAGCTAATTTACTTGTGAGAAAAAGGGGTTGTTAATATTTAGCAAAATAGAGGACCAGAATAAATCAACATTACAGTTGCAGTGTTTTGGTTTTTGATAAACTCCACAAATTACAGATTTTTTGTTTTTCCTCTCCAGAGGACGTGATCTCTGGGATGTAGGAGAGCTCTGCCCTTGAAGGTGGAGAGTTGTGAAGGAAGGTGATAAAAATTGTAACGCGTCACTGTAGCAAATTAGTTATTCTTTAAATAAATGGGATGTTTATGATGCTGGCATTTGTTGCAAAGGCCTACCAGAGCACTTGTAACCTGCGTTGTGTACTCTGTGATTTTCATGAGGGATGCAAACATTTGGAGTCCGCATTGGTAAAAATTCGGAATGTGCCCACTTATTAGATCCACGTAATACGATTTAATGAGGCTCTCTTGAATGCTTATTTCCTTTTGTACTAATGGGGAAATACATGTTTTGCTTTTAAGGGAGATGTTTACCTTGTTACAGTGCTGTAACTCCCACACCTCAAGGACTCTTTCCTAAACCGATTTCCTCTGAGGAGCTAACGAACGTGTCAGGTGTGCCGGAAGTTGCTTTGCTCTGTCACGGAAAGCTGGAGCCTTCAGACAGCAGGTTTGAGGCCAGGTTTCACCCCCAAGTGCATTTTAGATTGGCTAAACCAATGCTGCTGTCTTGCCCACATAGTTTTTATTTGGCTTTGTGTATTCTATCTCAACCAGTTTAATAATTCAATTACAAATGACCATCAGAATTTTTAAAAATATTCCCACTAAACCGTTTTCATTGCCTTCTTTTATTGTTTTGGGTTTTTTTTTGTAGCATCACTGCTACATTTAAGGATTGAGGGTTGATCTGAATCTGCATAAGCATGATTAATGAAGAAATAATTTAAGTTGATTAAAAAGGGCTTTAAATAATGTGATTAGACTATGGAGATTTGGGTGGCTTATTGGATTACACATTTTATTCCTGGAGGATTGTTGCAAGATTCAGGATGAAATTAAATTGGTCACCCTATTTCGGGCCCCCAGTGCCTGGTTATCTCCAGTGCCATGATACGAGACCAGAGTCCTGTTCAGCATTTTTTCTCTAGAAAAATACAGGATTGAACTTCTGAGATAATACCCAAGTAATCAAGCTAGAAGATAGCACTGAAATCCAGCCCAGACTCCGTTACAGAGAGCTTAAATGGAGTCACCTTGTCTTCCACTGACCGTGGGAAGTTGCTCCGGTCGCTGTGGTTTGGAAGGACGTTGTGGCAGTGTCCTCTGCACTTGCTGCAGACTTGTCATACCTCTGCTGACTAGCAAAAGAGATAAACGTTAGCTCTGTGGTGAGACAGGCAGATATCCCAGTGCTCGTTTTCCTGTTCCCTGGGGCCACGGCAGCCCTTATGTCCGGGTAGTGCTTTAATTCTCAGTGAGCCTGCACAGTTTTGCATAGCAATAGTTTAGAGTCCTCCTGCTCGTGGTGCTTGGAGCTGCCAGGAAGATGCTGAGACATCAGATCTTTTGCTATTTCGAGCTCTTAATCTTGGATCTTCTTCATTTTTTTTCCTGATGCAGGTTCAGGCTGGTTACTTGCCCTGTGCGCTCGTGATGCCTTTGCTCTGTGTCTGTATAAAGACTGAATGGAGCTTGGTTTCCCATCTGTCCCTTCTGTGAGGTGTCTGGTGTTCTGCAGGTGTACTCTTTCTACAGTGATCTGGATTTGGGTCAGTACGAGGCCCCATTGCTGCAGTCGCATCTGTAATCCTGAAATAAATGCAGAGATTTTAAGTAGGTATGAGTGAAGGTCACATTGCCTGAACTCCACCGGTTTCTCTTGGTGCTGGCTTGTCTCCAGATTGGATTTAAGGCATGTGTTTGATCTGTGGCACTTGGGACCTTCCAGCCTGAGAGACTCTTTTGCTGTTCTTCCTTAATAAGAGTGGTGATCAGCTTGAATACTCAAGATGGGTACTTGGCAAGGCCCTCAGTTTGGTTGTTCACCTCTTTACCCTGGTCTGACACGGCCCTGGCTGTTGGACGCTGCTGCAGACTGCTTGGTGCCGCTCACTGGAGCTGTGGTCTGCTTGGCGGGGAGGGAGGAGCTCTGTGAGGCAGGTCTGTGACTGCGGTAGGGTTGGTTCCTCAGAGCCTCCTCCCAACTGGAACTAGATCAGACCCTTGGGGTGTCATGGAATCACAGAATGGCCTAGGTTGGAAGGGACCTTAGAGATCATCTAGTCCAACCCCCCTGCCATGGGCAGGGACGCCTCTCAGCTAGACCGGACTGCTCAAGGCTTCATCCAACCTGTCCTTGAACATCTCCAGGGAGGAGGTATTCACAACTTCCCTTGGCAATTTATTCCAGAGTCTTGCCACCCTTGTACTGAAGAAGTTCTGTCTAAGATTCAATCTAAACCTATTCTCCTTCAATTTAAATCTGTTTTTCTTTATCCTGTCGTTAGACCCTCTCCAGCCTTCCTGTAGGTTTCCTTCAGGTATTGGAAGGCAATTATAAGGTTCCCCTGGAGTTTTCTCATTTCCAGGCTGAACAGTCCCAGCTCACTGCTCCAGCCCCTGAATCATCTTTGTGGCACTCCTCTGAACACGCTCCAACAGATCCACATCCCTCTTATGGTGAGGACACCAGAACTGATACAGTATTTGAGGTGGGGTCTCACAAGAACAGTAAAGGGGGAGAATCACCCCTCTTGACCTGCTGACCACACTTCTCTTGATACATCCCAGGATCACGTTGAGCTTGCTGTTGACCACAACTCTTTGAGTGCGACCCTCTAGACAATTTCTTATCCAGAGTGGTCCATCCTTTAAGTCCATGTCTCTCCATCTTAGAGACAATGATGTCATGTGGGACACTGTCAAAGGCCTTGCACATGTCCAGGTAGATGACATCAGTTGCTCCTCCTGTATCAACCAGAGCTGTAGCCTTGTTGTAGAAGGCCACTAGATTAGTCAGGCACTATTTGTCCTTAGTGAAGCCATGTTGGCTGTCACTGATCACCTTGCTGGTTTTCACCTGCCTTAGTGCTGTTACCTGGAGGATCTGCTCCAGGGTTTTACCTGGCACAGAGGTGAGGCTGACTGGTCTGTAGTTTCCTGGGTTTTCTTTGCTCACCTTTTTAAAAATGGAGCTTGTGTTTCCCCTTTTCCAATCTGTGGGAACACCTGGGTTTTCTTTGCTTGCCTTTTTAAAAATGGAACTTGTATTTCCCCTTTTTCGATCTCTGGGAACGTTGCCAGACTGCCACGACTTCTCAAATACGGTGACTAGTGGCCTAGCAACTTCAGCTAGCAACTTCAGGACCCGTATCTCGTCAGGTCCCATGGACTTGTGCACCTTCATGTTCTCTAGGTGTTCCCAGACCTGATTTGCTTCTACTCTTGAGTGGTTCTTCACTCTCCCAGACCTGGCCAGTGCTCTCTGTGACTTGGGTGGTGTGGCTCAAGTGGTTATCAGCAAAGACTGAAGCAAAAAAGTCATAGAGTACTTTAGCCTTCTCCATGTCCTCGGTAACCAGGTCACCTGTATCCCTCTGGAGAGGCACCGCATTCTCTCGTTTTTCATTTTTCTCTCACTTACCTGTAGAATCCTTTTCTGTTATTTTTACCGTCTCTGGCCAGATTTGATTCTGTCAAGGCTTTAACTTTTTTGACTTGGTTTCTAGATTCATGAGCAATCTCCTTGTAATCATTCCAGGTTACCAGTCCTCGCTTCCACCTCTTGTGGATTCCTCTTTTGCATTTGATTTTGGCCAGGAACTCCTTGTTCATCCATATAGGTCTCCTGGCGTTTTTGCCTGATTTCTTCCTTTTAGGAATGCAGTGCCTTTGAGCTTGGAGGAGATGATCCTTGAAAGTCAACCAGCCTTTCTGGGCTCCCAGTCCCTCCAGGGCTTTATCCATGGTACTCTACCAAGATGATTCCTGAAGAGGCCAAAGTCAGCTCTTCTGAGGACAAGGGTTTCAAGCTTGCTGAGCTTCCCCTTCTTCACTGCCCTTACGATCTTTAACTCCACCATCTCATGGTGTCCTAAGTGAAGGTTTTGTTCTACAAGAACAAGGAAGAGCATCCACGAAACATCATCTGCATCAGGTGAGAACTTCCATGGGGTTATACAGAGGTGACATGTGTATGTATTGAAATGTCATGCAGGGATTTATTCCTTGCTGTGGATGTTGCTTAACACGTAAAGGGAAGGGTACTTTCCATTTTTATTTAAGGATTGTACCTGTGGAAAGAAGTTGGATGATGAAGTGTAAAGAGAAAACTTAAGAATGATGACAGCAGAAGGAGCCATGAAGTGGTAGCCTCATTACAGGCATTCATGTTCTTGTGCTCTTGGAGTGACTTTGGCTTCATTGCCCTAAATATAAAAACAGATAGAAGTAGTAACTTCAGTGTTGTACCATGCCAGAAAATAAACCTTCTTGTGTTGCATGGCTTCCCTTTCTGAAAAGTGTTTCCATATGGGGTCTCTGTGTCCTGCTGCTTTTTTCTTCTGCTCTTATTTGTCATTTAAACAACCAAAGTAAATTTTCTTCAGTGTAAAACTGAATAAATTGGGCAATGTTAGAGATTTAAAAAAGAAAACAAAATAAAAAGGCAAGCACACAGTAAAGCACTTCTTGAACAGCGAATCATCTCGGTTCAGATTTTTTCTCAAAGATCTCCTCCAAGGCATTCTTCTTGCTCTCTCTCCCTGCAGCATTTGGAAGGGATTTTTAGTAATGGAGGGACAGAGGAAAGCAGTTGAGCCTTTATAATCTTGCCTCCTGCTGATCTTCTCCAGTGGGGACTATTCAGCATCCCGGAATAGTTCAACTATTGTCTTTGCTCCGTTTTCCTGCCCTCGGGGTGCAGAGTGATATTTCCTCCCCTCTTTGAGGAGAAGCTGACTTTACAGCCATTATTCTAACTCCTGGTGGCAGTTGTCTACCGGTAGGCGATGTCTGGGGATCCCTGGGGAGCTGAGAAAAGCCCACTGGAAGTGTTGCCGTTGTGATGGGACGCTTGTCCTTCCCCTCTGCCCGAGATCCCCGAGGCATGGCTTTCTCATGAGCGATGGTAGCGCTTCGGGTTCAGCGTGAGGCTTGAGCTCGAGTTAAACTGCTGGCTGGTGACACCTGGCTGGATTTGCAGACATGCTGGCCGTGACTGTTTTAGTATTTGGAAAACTGTTGGACGCTGTGTTCTCATGTATCTGTCCGTGTCATATTTTAGGTCCACCTTAAATTTTTTATTTCATTACATGTGTATCTCGGCTTTTAAGAGCACATGCACTAAACTTTGCATCCAGCCTTTACTCCACGTGTGCTCAGATCCCTGAATTAGCAGGAATTTTGCCTCGAAGAGCCTACTGAGATCGATCCCACAGCAGCAACATCTGCTCTTGCAATCTGTTGAGCTGTGCAGCCAGCCCGAATGCCAGCGCCCGCGGAGAGGGTTGTCTGTTCAGTCAGTCCCCGAGGTGTCAGCATGGATCAGATTTAAGTAGGTAACCTTTTCTTCGTGGTCCCGTGAGTCGTCACGGTGGGCATCTCATACTTACATCCTGCAAGCTTCGCCAAGAAAGATTGGAGGCTATTCAGCTTGTTCATTTTCTTATCGTAACAGAGGCTGTGAGGAGAAATGTTAAAATCAGTGAAAGGGACAGTCCTTGGGTGCACTCTGAGGATGGCCAGCATGTGGCTGAGATTCACAGGAGAAATCTTTCTGTCCTGGGAATGAATACCAGTTCCTAATGGGCATTGCCACCTGCAGTAATTGTGTCCCAGTGCTGTGGGTTCAAGCTCTGAGTTGCGTCTCTAATCTGATGGATCAAGTCTCACAGCCGCATGAGATCTGGTCACAGCCCCGGCGCTGGCTTTCGGTCTTCTCTTGGACAGTTTATATAAACCTTCCCTGCTCTGACTGACTTCATGAGAGAAAAATTACGCCATGATTTGTCAGCTGGCTACACAGTACTTTGAGTGCCACTGGTGACTCACTGACTTCTTTATTTAGCGTCGAAAGGTACATTTTCCCACCACAAGTACTGCAGAGCTCTAAGTTTTTTAGCGACTGGGATTCTGTGTATAACTGAAATATCTGGAAGCATCCCGAAAAACCTTCACCCTGTAAAATTGATTAGTTTGTCCTGGGAAAAAAATAATCAGGTAATCAGTTGGCCAATTAAGAGGATCCTCTGGAGTTTCCAGAGTGGATAGCTTTTAGGATGCACCATTTATCTATTTGTGAAGACAAACTAAGCTGTCTGTTATTGATTTCTTAGTGCTAGGTTCATAGCAAATGGCACAGACCAGAGTAAAGCTTCGCTTTCCAAGATACTGCTGAAAACGTTAATTGTTTTTTGGGGAAATGGCTCTTAACCATGTGTAACATGTTTAGCTCTAAGCACTGTTACTGAATTTCACATCCTTTCACAGAAGCCCTGCAATTCTTTAAGGGCTTTTGGTGTCTTAGCGTAAATGATGCCTTTTGCCCTTCTCGTCCTCCTTAGCAGAATCCCAGAAGGCTGTTGATGCTTTAGAGGTTACCTTCAGGTAACAGAATTTCAGACAAATAATAACTCACGAGCCTGACTTCTGTGCACAGGCTTTGTCGTACAGCTCTTGGTACTGCCCTGTTTCTTAACTTCAGCTTGACAATTTATGTCCTGTGGTTTTGACAAAGGGGGTGAGATGAGGTGGAGAGCATGTTTATTCATATTTTTTTAATCCCACGTATTTATTTCTGTTAGCTCTTTGATTTAAACAGCAGAAGATTGAGTGGTCAGAGGCCAGGGTGGATGGGGTGGAGTTTTCCCACAACTGCCGATGGCTTTACTGATCCCACTGTTTACACATCCCGTCCCTCTGACGAGGATGATGTGTTCAACAGGAGCTTCTCCTATTTTGAGAGCGGGCTTAGCCTGGAGCTCTGAATCCCTCCTTTAGAAACGTGTAGAAAATGTTAGGGTGCAGTGAGGCCAGCCCTCAGATACGTTTCTTTAGTGTTAGGTGGTTTTAGGGCAGCTGTGTGTATGCCGAAAGCTAAGCCCGTGTTGAAGTGGTCTTGTGGTTGAGGTCTTGAGGTATTTTTGCATAACAGATATTACACAGGAGCAGGAGAAGGAGTCAGCCACTTAAGTCACCTTGTAGGTGGGTCCAAAGAGATGAAGGAAACCATGGTTTGAGTCACTGTGAAAAGAAGTGTCTTGCCTTGGAAGGCACAAGGTTTCCCATGTAAGTAGGGATTTATTAATTTTTTTTGTAGATGTATATTGCACACGAACTGGTTGCGCTACTTCCCAGTAACAGTGTTTCGTGTAGAGCTGGGTTATCTCGGTTACAGAATGTCTTAGGGAAGAAAACCTGCAAGTTAGCTGCTTGTTTTCACACTGGTGTAGGTTTCTTTTCTGGCAAACATCATCCTTTCCTTCTTTCATTTGCACAATAAATTGTCAGTGGTAGGAGTGACTGAGGACAACAGGCAGTGCTGGGCTTAGCACTGTGTGCTAAGAGCAGTTTTGATGGACTTGGCATCTTGGGGAAAGATGAACTTCTCACCTCCAAGATTCTTAGTGCTTTGGTTAATGAAGGGGAACTCTTGCACAGGTGAATACTGGAGAGAGGTGGGGTTTTTTGATAATTTGCAGTATGAATGTTTTTGGCAGGTAGCACAGGAGAGCAGGCTTGCTTCTCAGTCGCAGAAGACAGTGGCAGCTTTTAGTTTTACAGACGCCTGTACTTGTTCCTGCTTGTAGGACCCAGTGGAAGGAAAAGGGAGCAGGAATTTAGTCTCTGGAGACACTGCGGCAGGAATCTATTATTAGCTGGATGTTTTCTCTTGGAAGAGCAATGTGTGGAAATTAGATTACTGTAGAGACTTAAAGACAGACAATAGCTATACTAAAATTAACAGCCTAAGTGTGTAGGCTCAGCTGAACTAAGACCAGTGGGGAGGTAAAGTGTATTTAAATCCTCTTTTGAGTCTCTAATGTGAGTGGAGCCCAGCGAAGAGGACTCTTCTTGAAGGAAAAACTCCTTTCTCCCCAGGGTGATCCCTTGGACCTGGAGGTGTGTGCTGGGGCCACACCGTGGTGTCAGGATCTGGAGATGCTTGTTTAAGCAACGTGAAGGCGGTAGAACACAGGCAAGTGCCTGGCTTGTCAGGCTGGGGAGACAGCATTGGAGCTTACAGAAACACCTCCTGAGTTTTTGCAACACTGGAATAAATAACGGTTTGAAATTGATGAATGAGAACTGGCTAATTAAATCTAAATTAGCAGCTCTCGCTGTGAAAGACGCTATGTTCCTGTTCTGTAGAGACCAAGAAGGGAATAGCTGATGCACTCATAAGCTCAGGTAGCAATTGCGGTTTTGCAGGGTTTGTATGTATTATCGCACAGACTGGGGAGATGGTTAGAATCAGTTAAAATGATCCTGTCAATGCCAGTACTACTCAGATCTTGTTGATTTTAGGCAACTGATCTGGGACTAACCTTCAGTTCTGTTCAGTTGATTAAAAGATATGGGGAAGTCCTACGCAGAGATGAGGAACTGCTGGTGTACAATTCTGATGTTCCTCACATACCACCAAGTATGAAAACAGAAGTATCCATCAAAAGTAAAAGTGGGGAAAGAGAACATTGAGGATAGTCTATTTCCCTTCAAAATCCCTCAGAGATTAAGACTGAATGTTAAAATGCAACTTTTGTTGGTTCTTCATGAGGACAATTAGTATTTTTCACACCTATACCCCAAAAAAGCGGATTAATCTCATGGCTTATTTTCATCAAAAAGCGCAGGTATATTGGAACTGCAAATTTTATTTTTCTGCCTTTTATATTTCTGCAGAAAGATAAAATAGTCATGTACCCACCTCTCTAGCAAAGACAAAATGGCAGACTTGTAGCTAAATCAGTTGCGCTGCTCTGATGAGTTTTCCAGGTCTGGCCCTGAGGAATCATGCTCCATCAAGGAATGAATCACTGCAGATTCAAAGGCCATTAATACATCTTCCTATATGAGATTAATAACATTAATTAATCATCAATCCTAAAGCTAAATATTGCCTCAGTAAACCTAAAAAAAAATGAGAAAGAATCCGTGGTGTAATCAGCCACGTTTGTATTCATTAGCATCTACTGCTTGAAGATTTTCTTGGCCAGAGCTGCGTGTTAAAACTCAGCATGTTAATGCAGAATATTTTAGCAGAAGAAATGTAATTTAAAAAAGTAGCTGACCCAAGGCACTTGTTTCATTGACTTTCTTCTGTTTTTTTAAGACCAATTCTCATAGTAAGTACTACAATGAATGTCTCGAGTAATTATTCTTGTCGGTAGAAGTTGCTGTATCGATTTAATGAGAAATCTTTAGCGTAAGAAGTTTAGATGTTTGGATTTTGTTTCCATTTCCTCACCTTGGGACTCCTCTTTCTCCAGACAGCGAAAGTCGGTTCAACAGCAGGAGGCAGAGAACTAGGAAAGTATTGCTGGTGGCTAGGGAAATAGGAGGGAAAGCAATTTTAGCAAGTGTTCTGCTATTAATTATGGCCTTGAGTGATGTTTTAAAAATATTTTAGTAGCTGTTCGGTAGTTTATATACTAATGGAGTAGATGGAAATCACGTAGAGAAAAAAAACCCAAGTAATTTATAATTTCTAATTATTGTGAAATGTTTTGAATTGATTATCTGTGGGGAATGATTCAAATTTAGTTACTGCACTAAAATTACAGAAAGCTTTGCAGGCAGCTGGGTTTCCGTCCAGCAGCAAGTGGGTAGTTGATGCTGAAAAGACAGTCACACACATCTGGCGGGTTATTTTCTTGAGAGGAGTTAGAATATATGCCCTAAAGAAAAAGGCTCTGGGTTTCTTGCCTGGTTGCCCATTTTCCCACAGCACTTTGAGGTTTGGTACACACAAATGACCAGAATAGCTGCTTTACGGAGTGAATGTGGGAGACGAGAGAGTGTGAAATAGGTTAGGGCTGAGCTGAGGGATACGCTGGTCTCCTGTGGGAACTCTGCCCTTGTGTGTGCACCAGAGATGGGCTTCTCAGCCGAGCGAGGACGTCCTTTGCCAAGGACACTAAAACACAGCAGTAGGAAAGCCCAGACTCTCTTGGGCCTGTGTCTTGGGGATCTGACTCGTGAATGTTGTTTGGTTTTGTGTGAGCTTTGCTGGAAGTGTCCAAGGTTGCAGCCAAGAGGTGGAATTGAGGCAGGAGACTCATCTGTGGAGCAGCAAGCATGCCTTTTTATCCCAAAGTTCTTCCTTTATTCATAATATCTTTTAAATCCTGGTGAGATGCCCTCATGCTATGCAGACCTTAACCAGGTGCTGGAGTTTCCCATGAAATCCCTCTTCTCATATATATCTGGTTTGGAAATGTACGTGATGCCACCTCCTCGCGACTGCAGCGAGCTGCTGAGGTCTGGAAGGTGGTTTGGTAGCTGCCAGTGTCACTCACAAAAACTTGGTATCTCTAATGCTGCAGTCAATCAAGTCGCTATGTAGCTTGGTATATTTTATAGCTCAGTAGGGAACTGAGTTGTGGGAAGGAATAATATGTTGTGTTTTGAGGTTCAGGAGAACATGAATTATCTTTACATAAACATGTCTTCTCTGTTATTTATGTGCTTGTGGAACAGCCAAAGAAAACTTAATTTTTTTTTTAAATGTAATTATTCCACAGGATCCTTCAAACCAAAAATGTGGAAGAAAGAAAACAGTGTCCTTCAGCAGCATGCCATCAGAGAAGAAAATAAGCAGCGCCAGCGACTGTATCAGCTTTATGCAGGCTGGGTGCGAATTGAAGAAAGTTCGTCCAAATTCCCGGATTTATAACCGCTTTTTTACTCTGGATCCTGACCTGCAGGCTCTTCGCTGGGAGCCTTCCAAGAAGGACCTTGAGAAAGCCAAGCTTGATATTTCTGCTATAAAAGAAATCAGACTAGGGAAGAATACAGAAACGTTCAGAAATAATGGACTTGCAGACCAGATTTCTGAGGACTGTGCGCTGTCGGTAATCCACGGTGAGAACTATGAGTCGCTTGACTTGGTTGCCAATTCAGCTGATGTGGCCAATATTTGGGTATCAGGATTAAGGTACTTGGTTTCTCGTAGCAAACAACCCTTGGATTTGATGGAAAGCAGCCATGATACCCCACGGTTTGCTTGGCTAAAAACTGTATTCGAAGCAGCGGATGTTGATGGCAATGGCATAATGTTAGAAGATACATCTGTGGAGCTAATAAAGCAGCTTAACCCCACCTTAAAGGAATCCAAGATTAGATTAAAATTTAAGGAAATCCAGAAGAGCAAAGAGAAGCTGACAACGCGAGTCACGAAAGAGGAATTTTGTGAAGCTTTCAGTGAACTTTGCACGAGACCTGAGGTTTATTTCTTACTCGTGCAGATATCTAAAAACAAAGAGTACTTAGATGCCAATGACCTCATGCTGTTTTTAGAAGCTGAGCAGGGAGTGACCCACATAACAGAAGAAATGTGTCTAGATATTATACGCAGGTACGAGCTTTCCCAGGAAGGGCGATTGAAAGGTTTCCTTGCAATCGATGGATTTACACAGTACTTGTTGTCCCCAGAATGTGACATTTTTGACCCGGAGCACAAAAAAATTGTCCAGGACATGACGCAGCCTTTGTCACATTACTACATCAATGCGTCCCACAACACATATCTGATAGAAGACCAGCTCAGAGGACCAGCTGACATCAATGGGTATGTCAGAGCTTTAAAGATGAGCTGTCGGAGTATTGAACTCGACGTCTGTGACGGCCCAGATAATGAACCCGTTATTTGCAACCGTAACAACATGACATCGCCGCTTGCCTTCCGAAATGTTATCGAGGTAATAAACAAATTGGCCTTCTTTGCCTCAGAATACCCTCTTATTCTCTGCTTGGGGAACCACTGCTCGGTGCAGCAGCAGAAGGTGATGGTGCAGCACATGAAAAGGATCTTCGGAAACAAACTGTACACAGAGGCACCTTTATCCTCGGAAGTCTACCTCCCGTCACCTGAGAAACTGAAAATGAAGATCATTGTGAAGGGGAAGAAGCTGCCCTGTGACCAGGATATATTGGAAGGAGAAGTCACAGATGAAGACGAAGAGGCTGAAATATCCCGCAGACTGTCAGAAGACTTCTCAAGGGAACCGAAGCTGATCTGGCTCTGCAGGGAGTTGTCTGACTTGGTGTCCCTATGCAAGTCTGTCCAATACAAAGACTTTGAGACATCCATGAAAGCTCAAAATTATTGGGAAATGTGCTCCTTCAGTGAGGCAGAGGCCAATCGGATTGCAAACGAATACCCGGAAGATTTTGTCAACTACAACAAAAAGTTTCTGTCCAGGGTGTACCCGAGTGCTATGAGGATAGACTCCAGCAACTTAAATCCTCAAGATTTTTGGAACTGTGGTTGCCAGATAGTGGCGATGAACTATCAGACCCCAGGGCCCATGATGGACCTACACACTGGCTGGTTTCTACAGAACGGGGGATGCGGGTACGTTCTCAGGCCTTCGGTGATGCGCGATGAAGTGTCCTACTTCAGCGCAAATACCAAGGGCATTGTTCCAGGGGTCTCTCCCCAAGTCCTACACGTCAAAATAATCAGTGGTCAGAACTTCCCAAAGCCCAAGGGTGCGTGTGCGAAAGGGGATGTCATAGACCCCTATGTCTGCATAGAAATACATGGGATTCCTGCAGACTGTACCGAGCAAAGAACTAAAACCGTTCAGCAAAACAGCGATAATCCCATTTTTGATGAAAGCTTTGAGTTCCAGATCAATCTACCGGAGCTGGCCATGATCCGTTTCGTTGTTTTGGATGATGACTACATTGGGGATGAGTTCATAGGGCAGTACACCATCCCGCTGGAGTGCTTACAGCCCGGCTACAGGCACATACCGCTGCGGTCTTTTGTCGGAGATATCATGGAGCACGTTACCCTCTTTGTTCACATCGCGATAACGAACCGAAGTGGAGGCGGGAAGGCCCAGAAGCGGAGCCTCTCGGTGAGGATAGGGAAGAAAGCAAGGGAGTACACCATGCTGAGGAACACCGGTCTCAAGACTATCGACGACATCTTCAAGCTGGCCGTGCACCCTCTACGAGAGGCTACTGACATGAGAGAGAACATGCAGGTATGGCACTGCGGTCGTGTGAGTTGGTGCGTCCTGAACGTGGAAGCGAAGGTCCCGGTGTGAGCTGCTGGTGGGGCAGATTGGTTGAGGCTGGTGGAAGCTGGTGAAGCTTCAGACCCAGGACTGTTGTCAGACTTTAACTGGCTGTGGGAAGGCTGATGGTTACAGGTGTGAAATGACAAGCAAATGCGGGATTAGGCAGAAATGTTTTAAAAACTAATCTGCCCTCTCCAAACAGATGCTTTGTTGGTTGTTTTTGCCTGAGAAACCAGAACTGAGGGTGTGTTTGTGTCCCCAGGCCTCAGGTCTTAAAAAGTTTCATTTCCTTGCTGGTGCTGGAAAGCGTCGGCAAGCTTTCATGTTGTTGACTCAGTGTTCGTCGGAGGCACTGGATGCTGCTGGGACAGCTCTGCGGGGTCATTGAGGCAGCTCAATGCAGAGGTCCAGGCGCTGCCTAGAAACAAAACTTGAGTCATGTTAGACAATGAGTTTTCTTTAATAAATAGCTGAAATCAGCCATAACGATCTCCTTGGTAAAGAGACAGAAACAACTCATTTTTCTTTCTTGAAAACAGGAGAAAAACACATAGCACTTCATTGACCCTGCTCTTCTGGACAGAGTCTAAAGCAAATTAAATGTTGGCAGCTGGAAAAGTTTGCAGAATGACATAAGTTTTAAATCACTCCCGAAGGAACAGTCTAAGCATATTTTTAAGAATGGGAAACTCTTCCCAGCCTTGCCTTTCCTGCAGCTAGTCTGAACTGCTGACTCCACCTTCTGCCTAGGCCAGGCATGATTTGTGAACTCTATGAAAAAGAAAATACTCTGAGTCTGACTCAGAAACAGCATTAATATGCCCCTCAAGCAAAATTTCAGTACAAGATCTTATTCTGGGGAGTGCTTCATAAAGAGACAGTTGTGTAGATTTAACTGCATATGTGATTAAGGAGAAAAGCCTCTAGTAATTAGCTGGGCCTTTTCTGACGACTGTTTTCTCAGCAAGATGTTGGGGGAAACATTTAAGCTACTCCCCTTAGATTTTGTGCATCTTGATAACCCCTATGACTGAAGAAGCTAAATGATGAGGGCGTGTCAGCCTTACATCCACTGACTTGATAAATAAATAAATCCTGGCGCGTTAGTTTGGTTTGACCTGTATACCCAGTATTGATTTTCTTATGTGTGACCTCTGAAGGGGAAAGAGCATTTGTGTTTCATTGTGGTGTGGCAATGCAAGGCTGAAGACAAAGTGGTTTTTTTCCTGCTCCCCTTTCCCAAGGGAAATATGAGGTCTGTCAAACTTGTTCTCGCTGGAGGATGATAATGACGGGAGAACGAGGCGATTATAGCGTCAAAAGCAATTGGAGTCTAAGCAGTGGGGAAGAGAAAGGCTGATGGTTTAACGAGCTGGGGACCAGAACTTGTCCCTGTTGGGGCTGGATTTACAACGCAGAGCTGTGATACCCAGGCCTGGGGGAAGGCTGGAGCTGGCAGCAGGATGGGGGAGCCGGGAACAGGGCTGGCTGGGGAATTCCTGGTACCCCAGGGTCCGTGGGATGCTGGAGGCCGCGGGGCACATCAGCGGGGAGAAGCAGGCAGGGGGAACTCGAGCAGCAAGCGGCAACACGTGCTCAGGTGTTTATTTCCTTCCCCCAGAACGCCATGGTGTCCGTGAAGGAGCTGTGCGGGCTGCCGCCCATCGCCAGCCTCAAGCAGTGCATCCTCACCCTGTCCTCCCGGCTCGTGAGCGGGGACAACACACCCTCTGTGACCCTCTGCATGAAGGACGCGTTTCCTTACCTGGAGCCTCTGGGGACCATGCCTGACGTTCAGAAGAAGGTGCTGGCGGCATATGACCTGGTGAGGTGCTTTTCCCATTGCAGCAGGCGTCACTCGCTGGCTTTCGTGTGCCCAAACAGGTCCTGCTAAATGAATAAGGCTCTTCAAATGACTTGGGCTATGCAAAACTGGCTTTTAATCCCCAAAATGCCACACCGAGCTTCTTGTTGTTACTCCTGCTAAACGCAGTTGTGGCTTGCACAGGTCAGCACTTGGAGGGGACTTTTTTTGCAAAAATAGCAGCAATCCAGCGTGTACCAGCGGCTGTTGGTCGCTGCCCTTGAGAAGCGGCATGATTTGTGTGCTGCCCTTTGCTTGCCTCCCTGAGGCAGCACTCTTTTTGGGATGGGCATGGCGAAGATGAAAGGGAAATTCTAAATTGCCTGGATTTTTTTTGCCATGGGGAAGGAGAGGATCAGTAGAACGCATAGTTTTGCAAACCCTGGCTTAAATATTACACTGTGGCAACGAGACCGGATCATGATGCGTGCTCAGCGCGCGGCAGTCAGTTCTGCAGCTTATGCTGATGAGGAATAACACTGTGAATCAGGGGTACAGAATTACTTCCAGGGACACTCAAGTATTGCAAAGAGTAATCACAGCTCAATGTGCCAAATGCTTGCCTCCATTCCATCTTTTTTTCTTTTTGTTTGCTGTTATAACACACTTTTCAGGAGGAAACCAGCTTAGCGGGAGGAGAGAGGTGCTGATGTTGATCAAAAGAGAAATACTAAAAATATTCTGAAATAACCCTTGAGTTCCTTGTGGGGTAGTTTATATTACTTGAAGGTGATCAAGTTGTGGCACTAAAATACCAGCTGTAACAATACGGGGATGAGGATTAGCAAATTCAGTTGACTGCTGTATTTTAGATGGGACTTCTTTTTGGATAGATTTGTTACGCAGTACAGCGTCTGTCTGAAAGAGCGACTACCACATAAATAAGAGATTTTTCTGTCTTTGGAGGCCTGCTTAATGGAGTTTTACCAGAACGAATGTGTCACCTCTTATCTTTGTAATTATATACTGAAGAGCACGCATGGGACGTATCAAGGCCTCCTTGTGTTTTGGAAACAGTTTTTCAGTTTAAATAGGTGAAAGGCCTCTTTCGAATACACACGAAAACACTTGTATAACTGTTTTAAATAACGCTTGCTCTCGCATTTGTCTCTGGTGGAGGAACATGTATCCTGAATGTCAAGAGACAGTATGAGGAATTTAAAATCAGAGGACTAAGAAAGAGAAGGGATTTCTTCCATGGCTGTGTAAGGGTTGATTTGAGATGTAATTCTGGTTAATGAGAACATGATACTTCGAATTATTTTCACCCGCCTTTTCTGGCTGGAACTGCCTCTTACTTTGCTAAAACTATTTGCTTCTGAAAAAGCAAAAGCTGGGTTTAATAAATGTTTTTGCTACATTTTGGATATTTGCCTTTTGAGACAATGCCAGCAGCAGAATATTGAAATCTCCTTAGCCTTTTCTGTGTGTTTTTTTAAAAATGAACTATCTCTGTCAATCTTGATATTTGAAAATACTGTGTGGGGAAGGGTTTTTCAGTTTTAGTGTTGAGAAAAGGCTTTTCCCTGTTGTGATGTTTGTAGTGACTTGGTATAATACTCCGGGGTGTATTTCTTTTTAATAACAGTAACAACTTTTTTTTTTTTGGTGCAAATGAGAGCACAAGGAGGTGTCAGTTATTTATTTTTATTGAAGATACTCTGGTTCAACCTTTTAAGTTGTTGATAAATATGGCAAATCCCTGAGTGCTTGTTCCATCCCTTTAATTCCCCAGAACCCTCTCTTCAGTTCAAAGCACTTTTTGGGTGAATAGGCCTGAGAGCAATTTTAAACACATAAAACAAAAGCTGTTGATGTTGGTCTCTCTGTTCTATAAACGGGCCATACTTGTTAATTCCTTTTGTGGTAAAAAAGGGTGACTTTCAGCCTGGAGATGGGAGGCCGGGGCTGCAGATCTGCCGCACATGCGGACCGCTGAGCGCTGGGCAAACCCTTCCCGGCCACCACCGAAAACACCAGGGACTTCATGTTCTTTAAAAAATCTGCTTTGAAAATGCTCTCTGGTAAAAGCAACCCTGATACTGTTAGATTTTGGAGTTTTTTTCCCCCCTCCTTACAGGAAACTGCCAACGGAACGTAGTTTTATTTTCTTCCTCCCGCTCGGCCCCTGTGAGCAGCACGACGGGCCCAGACGGCTTCGTGCGGCCTGCTTGGGTTTTCCTGGGCCGTTAATTTCACCACTGCATTTATTTTCTTTTGAGGGAGGCCTTATTCTAATAAAACTAAAAGTGCTTTGTTTAAGGAACCGCAATGATTTTTCAGGGCTCTGTTTGTTTATTTTACGGGCCCACGGTTTAGTGGAACGTGACTGTTTCCCTGTCTCAGGGAGGATAAGGCTTCGGGGACAGTCCTGGGTTGTGCAGAAGGGCATTTGGCAAGACTGAGAAGATAAGGTGGACTTTTGGTGACACGCAGAAAACATTTTTGAGAGAAATGCGGTCCAGAAGGGTTTATTTCAGCTTACAGTTTTGGTTGATACTACACATAAGGGTGTGATGAGTGGATCCTGGTAATGTTGTCACCAGTTCCCACGCACACATCCAGGGCAGAGTGGTGTGTCCCTCGCAGAGCTGCTCTCCAGACCTTCTCTTTCCTTCGAGAAAGGACTCTTCCTCTCCTGACCACGGGAAGATGCTCGCTCAGGTGGGCAGCACGTGTGCTGTGCCTCAGAGCCTGTCCAACTGGTGCCTGTCTTCGTTGATCACACCGTAGAGGAAAGAAAAAAAAATAAAAAGGGGAGAAACAAAATGTGAAGAGAAGGGATGGGCCCAGCTGGACCTGACAGATGGTTGAGTTATTCATTGCAAACAGTTGTCCTGTGAAGTAGGGATTTTTTTCAGTTGAGAATCCTTTGGAAGCAGATTGTGGTTTCTCTGTCTGCACGATAGATTCATGTGCTGATGCAAGCACGCATGAGCTCAGGAATGCTTGTGCGCTTCGCTTTTTAGTTGGTGGTTCAGCGTTAGTTTTCCTCCAAGATCAAGTGATTGAATCATTTGCGAATACGAAGCAATAAACGGGTGATAATAAATGGTCTTGATATTACCCAATCTCCTGGCTCGTGCGCACATGGCAATTTTTCTAGAAAAACAAAATAAGCTCCCCAAGTACCTTTACATGTTTTTGAATCATAAACAACAAAAAGTGTTAAAAAGATTGAACGACGAAGCTATTCGTTATATAAATTTGTACTGACATTAACGTTTTTCTCTGTGTTCAAACCCCTTTGCTGGAACCAACCTTGTTCTTTTAGAGCAGACGGGTAAGGAGGGCCAGCAAGTTTGTGGTTACTGTGGAGAGCTGGCAAGTGAGTTAAGTCTCAGCCAACTCGGAGACGCATTGGGAATTTCTGAGAGAGAATTAGTATCTGTGCTGCTGCTGGGGAATAAGTCAACGTAGTTACTGGCAGCATTTTGGTCACACAGGTATTGGTGTCTGCACACCAGGAGAAATCTGCCGAGGTGTGTGCGGAGAGGAACTGCTCTTTGTCTGCTGTTCTTTCATTTTCAGTCTTTTTGGATTTCTTTATCTTCATGCAGGCATGACAGCTCTTTAATTCCCAAGGAGAAAGTCCATTTTCCTGGTTTGTGTCAATGCAAAATGACTAAATAGAGTTTTGTGAGCTTTTCTGCTGAAATTCGTATTTCAACTGGGACAGTCATCCCCAAAGGAATGCTTTTCACAAATCTCTGAGCGGCTGAAGACAAGGGATATTGCAGAGCAGAACATCTACTGCCAAGGAAGTGTCATAACGCACTGACGTCAAACACGGTCCAGTACATGGACATTGTCTTGAATTCGTATCTGTTTTTTCCATCCAAAATTGGACGTAGGCTGGGAAAGCAATTATGCTGTCTCTTTCTCCCCATCTTATGATTCTCTTTCTCATTTACCCACCACTCCTGCAGTTTCTCTCTCTGATAGCCCATGTCCCTTAGCCTCTTCTGTAAAATAGGACTAGAAAAGGGTCAGATCAGAACTTTGCTTGGAGAATGAAGTTCCAGTTGGGTACTTTGCTTACTCTGTTTTAGTATAAACATACCGAAAGCTGACAGCCTCCTCCTGTTGCTACACTGGCCCACTCCCCCTCCTCCTCGTTTTATAGAGGACTGGTCTTCATGTACCAGATCCCATCCTGCAACACTCCGACACCATATTCCCCCAGAAATACTTATAAGCAAAAACGTGAATATGGAATTCGAGGTGAATTTTATTCAGTTCCCTCTGCAGTTTGTTTCCATCTAATGTAACAGCACTCCAGCTGATTTTCCACATTAATTGTAATTTTGTAGCCTTTTTTTGGTTTTATTTGGTGATTGGTTTGGATTTGGGGTTTTTTTTCTGTTTTTTTTTCTTATTTGCTTGGGGCTTTTTTTTAGCAATAGAGGCACAATACAGTACTCCTTAACCAGGCAGAGCTGTTCACTGTCAGTGAAAGGCACAGGAGATGAGGACAACGGCCGCGAGGAGATACCTGCAAGAAAACTGCTTCTGAGTTTGCTGTTCAGTCAACTTCTCTTCAAACTTTTGGAATATTTATGAGAGGATTCTTTGAACTGTCCCATTTGTATCATTTATCTTCCCAGCAGGAGCAGTGTTTTAATTTGCCACCAGGAGTTTTTCTTGTCTTTTTTTGGGGGGGGGGTTGTTGTGGGTTTGTTTTTTTTTTTTGTGAGGCTCTACTGTATTAATTTCCTCTCCCCTTTTCAGTTTGTAAGATAGTTTGTAATGAAAGGAAGAAATTGATCTCTAGCACAGAACTTTAATGAAGTAAAAAGAAATGGCCTTTTTTTTGCATTTTGTGCTGATCCTGTGATGAAACTCTCTTTAGTACAAACAATTAACAAGCCTGTTAATTTCTTGTGAGTAAAAATATGATGCCCTGGGTGTTAAGATGTCTTAAATTTCATTTAAAATTCACTTTATCTTTGTAATTCATGCTTAAGAGAAGTGACAAAGTATAGCATCATTCTTTCTGTGCAACAGTGGGATTTTAGATGTGATATTGCATGCTCTATTTAGACAAGTGAGGTACGTCAGTTATGTTTTCAGCCTGTGGTCTGTTCCACTTTCTGCGTCTCATAAACTGGACAAGAGAGAGCTCCGGGGTTTGTGCCAGTTCTTGCTTCCCATGAGTTTGTGAGAAACCAGCATGGGAGTGCTTCAGGTAGATGGAGATGAATCAAGTTTAGTCTTCTTTCAGCATCGCATAAGGGTATTTAAATTAAATGGGCTATTCTGCAGGGGAAAAAAAAACACCTAACCTATGCAGATGAGGCTTTGTGTTCATCATTCCAGTTTGTTCCATGTGACTTGTACTTCTGGGACTCGTGCCATGTGCATCTCTTGTTGATCTGAACAACCCTGTATTCGCTTCTTGTGATGAGAGCATTCCGGCAGCCTCTCCGGGAGAGCGAGGGCCTCTGGGACTTGCAGACCCCTGGGTGCCTCTCTCCCACGGAAACGGAGGGGGTCCCCAAAGGGAGGAGCGGGACCATCCTTGGCTCCTACAGAGCCCTGTGCAGCTGCCAGGCGAGCGTCCTGAGGGCCTGATACTGAAATTAGCAGGATCCCAAGTGATGTCAAGGTGTGGGGTAGTTTCTCCCATTCAGCCTTCTGCACTCCTGCTTAGCCTAATAGTTATTTTTTAAGTCCCTGTCCTGGAATCAGGTTTTCTGTGCTTTTGCTCCTATTCTTGCCCTTTGGTGTTTTTTTTTATTTCCCCCTTCGATTATGTTAAACACATCACTTGAAGTTTATGACCTTCTTTCTGACATGGGAAATGTGAGTTGTCCTGAACAATCCTGACAGCTTCAGTGGCTGCTGAAAATTCCCTCGCTGGCTCCAAGTGACCCCAGGTACCAGCACCTATTCTCTTGAGGTTGCTCTTCAGTGTATGTTGCTTGGAGGTTAATACTCAGCATTCAGGAGTTAACACTCGAGTGGAACAGGGATTTTCTAAAGGAGCGAGATATCTTTGCCCTTCAGGAGCCGGATGGGCTCTGGGCTGGTGGCTGGGACTTGCATGGCTGCCCAAGGTCTGAGAGTAATGGCACGTGGAAAGTCGTTCTGGAAACAGCAGAAAGCTCACACTTAACATTCAAAGCAGGCTGGAGGATTTTGAAACATTGCCATCAAAACTGGGCTTGGAAATCTCAGACCGTCCTGTGATTTCTGGGTTTACCTTCCCTGCAGACAGTCTCGCAGCCCTCCTCACATTGTGTTTGGGGCTTCTGATTCTCGTTGTGACACGAGAAGTAGGTGACATCCCCAAACAGGGTTTCAGATGTGATGCCAGCTGGAAAAGCAGAGGACCATTCAAACTGGGAGACTGCAGACTTGCTTCAGAACCAGCACCAGAACAGAAAAAGTGTTTCTAGGTGCTGTGACACAGGAGTGGGAGCTAATGCTGCTCTCCTGTGTCCAGCGTGAGAGGGTCTCTGCGGGCTGCTGGTGGCTAGCTGAGGCTCTTGCATCAATGTGTGTTAGACTGAAAAAAAGTGGGTGTTTTGCCTGTTTTTTGAGGATTACATCAGCTCACTTGCCAGGGTTTGCACAGCATCCTTTCAAGGGTATCTACTGTGAGGCTCTTGAAGAAAGAAGCAGCAACAAAAAAAGCCAAACTCGACCAACCACTCCCCTCTATAGTCTATGCTGTAATTCTGTTGCTGGATAGTAGTTATGTGCATGTTGCACTCTGATCCGTATGTATCAGCTTCTGGCTCCTGCCCCCTGTGTTTTCACAGCCAAACTCACCTATCATTATTTTATTTCTGCCTGGTACGTTATTTCCTATAGAGGGACCTGTGAGGGGGATGCCAGGTGGGACGCTAAGAGCATCCCCTAACTCCCCGGGCACTGAGCTCAGCGACTCTGAATCCTCTGGATCTGTCATGGGGCAAAAATGACCTTTTTTTTCTTGCAAGATTGCTACTGAGCAGGAAGAGCAGAACAGGTTAAATTCTGCTATGTGAAGGGATTTTAATTGTTTGTTCTTGCCGAGCTGAGATCAGTGAGACTTTGATGTCAGCATCAAAGGAGAGGAGGGCTGCTCTACCTATGCTGCAGTACGGGTAAATTGACATCCTAGTGCCACTTCTCTCTTAAAAAATGAATGGAATACCTTCGTGTCTGAGAATCCTAAAACAGGCATGCTGGAAACTCCTGGGTGTGGGTCTAATAGTTGGAGGAAGATATGGTCAAACTTAGATTACTAAATGGCATGATTCTCAACTTTACCTTTTTATTTTGTATTATCCTACCCCTGATAGATACTTCTATTAAACACAGCCTATCTTAGTAGCTTTAATTAGAAATGAGGAGCAAAATAACTCCGGTATTTGGAGGTTCAGGTGTGACAAGTGAAAGCATCTCTCCTCCCTTGTACCTCATTAAAACAATAAGACCTTCTATTTGCAAGCGTTCTTTTCGTGCTGTTGCACTGTCTTCCACTTGAAATCGTTGAAACCTGCTTGGTTGTGTTTTCACATTTAGCATGTCTGAAAGTAGGAAGGCTTTTTCAGCAGTTGTAGCATTTTGGCAGAGCTTTCAGATGGCGGCTTCTGCAGCTTCAGGTTTGCTTGGCGTCTAATTGGCAGCGCACTCGTGCCGCTCAGGTGCGACCGGGATTTGTGCTGTTCATCTCGGGAGAGCAAGATGATTTCGCAGGCAGGGTTTCTTACACAGCGTGTTCTTGCCTTCTGTGACAAATGTACGTGGCTGCGTCCTGCAATTCCGCAGAATATAGCGTTGGAACAATTTTTCTTGCTTGCCTGGGCTTCCAGAGGGGCTTGGAAGGTTAGTTACCATCCAAGGAGAAGAGTGTTTGCAAGAAGGGAGGCTCAGGAAATGCGTCATGTCACAGGTGATTCGTCTGTTTGCTGTTAATGGGAAAGGGAATAAACACGGGTATCTCTTGAAACTTGTGAGTAGACTTGTTGAAACTGCCTGCCTCGTTTGGTTTTGGTTTGGGGGTGTTTTTGTTTTGATTTGGTTTTTGTTTTGTTTTGGTTTTTTGAGGAAGGGGTAGGATTTATGGTCTGCTTGACAAATCTAATCC
>NW_009727956.1:891-1170 GCF_000703405.1 Apaloderma vittatum | reverse complement strand
TGCCAACTACGGGGTGTGCTCCCCTTTTGGGTCACCTCTAAGCCTCCTGCTGCAGCCTTGGCACTCAGCTCCACTCGCACAGGCCAGGCCCTCTGGCCACCCAGGGGCTCAGCAAAACCCCTTGGCCTTGGATTTTGCTGGGTGTGGATCACAGAGAAGGGAAGGGACGCCATGGTTCCGAGATGTCACAAAGGTGCCTGGTTTTAGGGCTGAGAAAGGCAGTGAGGTGTGGAGGACAGAGGCAAGCAGGGGAAGAGAGAGGAAGGGACGACGGCGAGC
>NW_009727956.1:302-614 GCF_000703405.1 Apaloderma vittatum | reverse complement strand
ATCGGAAACAGTTGCCCAGAGAAGTTGTTAATTGCTCCCTCGGTGGAGATGTTCAACATCCAACCAGAAAAGACCATGAAAAGCTTCTCTGCTTGACCCTGCTTTGATTTGGATTTGGACTCCATAATCTCCAGCATGATCTTCTGTGTATTTCTGTGAGCCACTGCAGAATGCCCTCACTCAGGAGCAGCCGCGCCTGAACGGTGGAGCCAAGGAAGAGCAAGGCAAGGGGCTAAGGTGTAAACTTGGTGAGGCTAGGCATGAGAGGAGGGCAAAAGCCTGAGGTCCCACTGAGATTTGAACTCAGATTGC
>NW_009727956.1:0-229 GCF_000703405.1 Apaloderma vittatum | reverse complement strand
TTCCCCCATCCCATGTCCCTGCCTCAGCCTCACACTTGCTGCGTCTCCCTGCACAGCACCAAGTGCGCTCTTCCTCCAGGGACACTGCACCCTCCTCATTCACGGGCACTCTCAGCTCGCTCACAGGCCTCTTCACACAACCCTCGCACGCCCTCTCTTACAACCTTTGCAGCACTCTACCTCTCACAGAACATTCTGAGACCATCGTACTTCCGTGATTGCGCTTCTC
>NW_009727955.1:46590-64164 GCF_000703405.1 Apaloderma vittatum | reverse complement strand
CCGTCCGGCCCCTCTCCCCTCCTCCGGGCCCCGGAGAATCCGTGGTTTTGCCCTTCTGAATAAAAGAACAAACCCCAACAAACTCCTGGCTCTGCCACTGCTGGTTCTTCAGGTTACAGAGATTTTAAAATATCCTGATATCTGCTGTAATCAAAAGGAAATCCTTGTGGGTAAATAACAGAACCCTCTCCGAGGAAGCAAGTCCTGACCAGACTGAGCTCCCCCTCCAAAAAACATTAATCCTGTGGGAAACAGGAAGGAATATTAAAGTCTGGTTTCACAGAGTGGACAAGAAAGCTGCGTTTGTAGAAGAGGGATCGTGTCTTGCTACGGAGACGCACTTTACAGCCATGGAGAACCATAGTTTATCCCAGAAAAATAAAGAATGGCCAGCAAAGGCTGCGGAGCGAAGTTTAGTTCGAGATGTTTCAAAGCAGCTGAAGAGCAAGAGCCACAGTTTATCCAATTCTCACGGGATTGCATTCCTAACTCCTCCTTGGCCTTTCCGATCGAGTAGGAAGGAATCCAGCTTGGTGGGTCAGTCACAGTCCAACACTCTCATTATTTAAAATGCAGGGGTGTTTTATTGAGAGGACTCCTAATTACAGCATGGTACTTCTTTGAGGCTCCACGGGGAACGAAGGCAAAGACCCAACTTTCAGCAGAAGAAACTGCGAGTGCCGGGAGCCAAGCGCTCGATGCACCACGGCTGAAACGATCGGATAAACAGATCAGATGATCAGAATGTATGCGGAAAAATACCGCGACTGCCAGGCTTTTGGATTCAATAACCAATTCTGCTGAAAGCCTTCCAGGGGAATTTAATAACACTGTAAAAAATGAAGTGTGGGTTACCAAAAGATGCATTTGTTTTCTGGATAGTTTTGTCTGCCTGTACAGCCAGGCAACACAGCTGGCTGTTCTACAAGGGACAGTTACTAGTTTTCATCTCTACCAGTAATGCAACTTTCTTTTATCAGAACTTAATTTACAGGAAAATTTCTTGTCGTAAAATAGGGCCACATGTTCTGATGGTGAAAATTAACATGGTAATCATGGCTTCTGAATTTGAATATAAAAGGGGAAATGGGAAACAACCAAGGCTGATCACATTTCCTGGTAAGGTGTCTCAAAAGTAGAAAAAAACCACCGTAAATCAACAACAGGACGCCCACCAGTGTCCCACATGCCTGAGACTGAGAGGCAGGAAAGCAGCTCGAAGACACTCATCTTCCCAGATCCTTTCCAGGACGCCACTGGAGCGAACATTTCTGTTACCTGCATTGCCGTCGGACAGAAAAAATCCCACTCGTGCATCAGGGCCAGGCCTTGGAGCAAAGCTGATCCTTGGAACAAATCTTTACTCCTGCTAAACACCTGCGTGATGGCTGCGATGAATCCACTGGCCTCAGGGATTTCACTGTGGCTGTCTGTGAGCACAGGCAGGAGCATTTGCAGAATTGTGGCCTGTGAGAGTGGAAATTCTCAAGCACGGCTGTTTGCCACAAAAAGCTTTCCTTGCGACTGGAGCCGAGCTCTATACAAGTGTCTCGGTGAGCAAACTTATCAATAAGCTTTACCATCGTCAGGCATGCTGGGCAACTGAAAAGCCTCCCTGCAAACTGCAGGAAAGCAGCAGCTCTCCTCCAGGAGCGTACGTGACTTTACAAATACTGCTCTTGCTCGCTTGTGTGGAGAAGAAAACAAGAGCAGAGTTTTAACGTAACACCCAGGATTTATTTCTACAGAAAACTGGAACTATGCTGTTTATCTGGGGGAGATTAAAGTTGGCCAGGCAAAGTGTTTTGAGTTACTCCAAGAGCAAGACATTTTTATTTATGGAATTCCCTTAATCCATTATAAAAACCCTCTGAGCTAAACCAGTTTCCCAGTATCCAAATCTCTCGGATAACACAACTCACTCCCAAGATGTTTATTTACCAATAACCGTTCCTCTAGGCCAAGCTTACCAGTGAGTATCTTTATCCCTGGGATAATGCTAAGTCCCCATCTGACAACCTTATTTCTCTCGGGGAATTACAAAGGCATGAATTTAGAAACCTGGTTTTTGTTTTCATAACTTGCTCCAAGCAACTTTTATCTTCCCAAGTTGCAGACTGAACCGATTATCAAGTCGCAAGAACGAACAAAAAATCAGCGATCACCAAGGGCCACGCAGCTTGGCAGTGACCAGAGGAAGAAAGGATGCCGGTCCTAGATCCTGCCCTTGTCGCAGGAACTCTAAGCAGGTTCTCGAGACCGCCGGGGTCAGACGAGGAGCGTTGTGTGGGCATCTCTGCTCAGAGTCACAGGGCACACAGAAGCTAAACTGCCAGTTTGTGGTCAGGATGAATCTGGCTACAAATTCTTCCTTTCTTTTTCCTCTGTTGCTTCATTCCAGAAACAGGAGCAAACTCGGCTGGGGATTATTTAATTTTTTTTTTTGCTAGAAAAATAAGACATTTAGTAGAACCACCATATCAGATGGTGAACAAGCAATTTAAGCGAGCTGGTGCAGATGGGAATTGCTGTCCATACATTGGCTAGATGACTCTGGAAATCAGCATCCATTGTGAAATATTCTTGAAATCAGCCACTATTGTCACCTAGTTATTCCGAGCATGATGTAACAGGGCTTTGACAGATGGCTTTAAAGGAGATCAACCCAAACATGCTTTTTATTTTACAAGACTTTTATTCTCTTTCACAGAGTTGACTATTACAGCAGTGAAATTATTACAAGTGACTCATAACATTTAGTTCCAAATAAAAGTAGAAAAACACAAAAACAATAAAGGAAAGTTAAACGAGATGTGATGTGCGGCAAATGTGTTTTAAGAGCACAGAAGTATATAAAAATACATCAGGAGCAAGAATTTTGCAGACAGGTTTTGATTTAGTTACAATTTCTGACACCACAGAATCACACGCTCACAGGATGGTCGAGGCCGGCAGGGACCTCTGGGGTCCATGTGGTCCAACCCCGATGCTCGAGCGGAGCTGCCCGGGACTGTGTCCACGTGGCTTCTGAAAATCTCCAAGGATGGAGACTCCACAGCCTCCCCGGGCAACCTGTGCCAGTGCTTGGTCACCCTCAGAGTGAAAAAAAAAGTGTTTCCTCATGTTCAGAGGGAACCTCCCGTGTTTCCGTCTGTGCCCACTGCCTCTGGTCCTGTCACTGGGCACCACTGGAAAGAGCCTGGTTCCGTCCCCTTTGCACCCTCCCTTCAGGTATTTATACATGTTACCGAGATCCCCTCTGAGCTTTCTCCAGGCTAAACAGTCCCAGCTCCCTCGGCCTTTCCTCGCAGGAGAGAGATTAAAACAGGACTGGACCCCTGGGGCACTCTGCTATGGCCTCTAACTAAGACTTCATGCCACCGATGACCACCTCTACCCCCACCCATTCAGCCGGTTTTCAACCCACCTCACTGTCTGCTCATCCACCCTGTACACCAACAGCTCGTCTATGACCATCTCCTCTGCCAGTGTCTTCCTGCAGGCAGGCACTGTCTGCTGCTCCCCCCTCACCTTCCAGGCCAGTCATTTCACTGAAGTTGCCCAAGCACGATGTCCCCTTGGTGAGGCCATGCTGGCTACTCGTGAAGAATTTTCTGTCGTTCATGTGCCTGGAAATTGTTTCTAGGTTTAGCTGCTCCATCACCTTTCTCAGGGATTCAGGTGAGGTTTATAGATCTCTGGGGCGTTCTTCTTGAAGACAGCAGTAACCTGTGCTTTACTCCAGTCTTCGGGCACTTCTCCTCGTCACCATGACCAACCCAAGGTTACTGACAGGGCCCTTGCAATGACATCTGCAGGCTCCCTCAGCACTTGTGTGTGCATCCCTACAAGACCCATGAACTTCTGTATGTCCAGTTGGCTTATGTATTCCCTGACCTGATGCTCTTCCACCAAGGGTACATCTTCCTTGCTCCAGCCTTTCTCCCTGGACTGTGGGCCCTGAGATTCCCAAAAGTCGGTCTTGCTAGTGAAGACTTGAGGCGAAGGCGACATTTGGTATTTCAACCTTTTCCATGCCCTGTGGAAACAGGTCCTCTGTTGAGCAGTGGACCCACATTTTCCCAGTCTTCCTTTTGTTCCTTATGCTCTTACAGAAGCCCTTCTTGTTGTCTTGGACATTCCCAGCTGAGTTAAATTCCATGTGGGCTTTAGCTTTCTTAACATCAGCCCTGGATGCTCAGACAGTGCTTCTACCCTCTCTATGCTTCCTTTCTGAGTTTGTCTGGCAAGGAGCTCTCTGTTCATCCACACAGGCCTCTTGGCATTTTTGCCTGACTCCCTGCTCACTGGAATGGAACCCCCTTGAGCTCGGACGACACGATTCTTGAATATTAACTGGCTTTCTCAGGCCCCTCTTCCCTCCAGGGTCTTATCCCACAGGACTTTTCCAAGCAGATCTTCGAAGAAGTCAGGGTCTGCTCTCCTCAAGTCCAGGCTTGTGAGCTTGTCCAAGCTTTTCATCCTCCTTCCTGCCCTCGCGATCCTGAACTCTACCATCTCACGGTCACTGCAGCCCATCCCCAACGAGCCCCTGCTTGTTGGTGAGGCCCAGCAGAGCACTGCTCTTTGTTGGCTTCTCTGTCACTCGGAGGAGGAAGCTATCAGCAATCCACTCAAGGATTGCTTATCTCCTGCTGTCCTTTCAGCAGTTATGATGGTGGCGGAATTCCCCCATGAGGACCAGGACCTGCAAATTAAAACCTGAAACTGCTCCTACCTGTCTGCAGAGAGCCCAATGCCCTTGTTCTTCCTGGCACCCGCTGTCACGTCACCTTCACTCATCACTTTTACTCAGTCAGCTCCTCATCCCGCCTTGGGCAGAGTTTCATGCACTAGAGCTGCTCACACACAGAAAAGGCAACTCCCCTTCCTTGTTCTCCTACCCCGTCCTTCCCGACGAGCCTGGAAAACCTACCACCTCGAAAGTACGGTATATTGAAAACTGTTCATTAGAAAGGTGATAAATCCAAGAGTATATAAAAGGCAAAAATGAAACAGAAAAATGAAAGGAGGATGTGTATGTGTGTGTGTGTAAAGTCTATTTTATGGCAAACTTCCAGTCCTTTGGCCACTATAAAGCAAAATCAGTGGATTTCATATAAATTCTCTGTATAAAGGAATGTCTATGAACTGTGTACAATATGGCCCAGAATAAACATTTCATTATCAGGCTAATAGAGCTCCTCACAGAGGAAAAGAAGGTGCTTACGTCATGGTTTCATCTTCCCAATATAATACTGTCCGGAATTGGACTAGTGCCCCAAAATACCATTTTAGGAACAATGCGAATTCCTTTAATGGAAAGGAAATGCAGTAACCCGCCGAGGCTGCAGAAGCAGGACACTGGGCAGTGGCCTCACTACTGCACACTTGCTTTAAAGTTCGTGTGGTTGATTGGCAGGGGGTGAGCCTCAGTGTTGAACACCCAGTCGTCCAGGGACAGCACGTCATCTTCACAGAACAGAAGATAGAGGTACCTGGAGCCACAAGGCGAAGGTGGGGCGGGGAAGAAGGTGGACACAAAGGGAGGTTAACAGAAACTCGAGTGGGACTCTGAGCATGCACAAGCGAGCACTGCCAGCAGGATGTGATGGGGCTGCCATTGGCCTCAAATGCCAAGGCTCATGGTGACACATTTCCTGACTCCCCACGTCACTCTCCAGCTGGAAACTACCACCCCTGATGAAGATGGGATGAGCATCTGCACTCAGCCACCCCACAAAGATTAGCTCACGCTGCTAGTAAAGGCAGCAAATTCAGGCCATAGACGTGCCTCCTCTCGCATTAATCTGGCAGAGGAGATGTCTCTCTCTTAAAACCATCAGAGCTAAATTCAAAGGAGCTCAGCAGTCAGAGCCTTCCACTTAGAGCAGCTCTAAACCACAGGAAGAGTCCTTTAAATCCAGCACACAAGCAGAAACCTCTGGAGTGCCAATGACAGCAGTGGTTCTACAGGAGGAAACTACCAAAGCTTTGCAGCCCCCACAGCCTTGCCCAGTTTTCCCCATGGAATTAGGACCTCCCTCAAATTAGTAGAGACTTAAGCAGACAAGAGTGTCAATGCTGCAGCAGTTACATTACGCTCAAAGGCCTCTGTGAGACCAGACTTACTTCAGAGTCTCTGCGAGGAAAAAACTCTGTTGCATGTTGTCATGGGTTGGGGTTGTGGTGTAAACATCTCGGATGCCAGAAAAACCAGCTTCTACTCTACAATGTTTCTCCAGGGCCTGAGAAAGCAAAAAAAAACAAAACCCCTCAGTAGCACACAATAGCGTGGAGTGACTCATTAATCACCATGAGCTGCGTTACAAGTCGGCTTTACAAATCGAGTTCCACCAGCCTCTGTCTCTCACTGAAGAGCGTGGTGATTACTCCAGACTCGAGGAATACAGCTCGATCTAATGAAACAGCAAGAGGAACATAAACCACCTAAGCTGGTTGATTGATTGACCCTGTCGTTACGCACACAGCAAAACCACATCTCGAGCGGCAACTCTTGCTGTTTGTGGAGCCTCTTTTCCAGGGCAGCAGACAAATGATAGTTCTGCCACTGGAACGCAGCCCCTGCCAGGGTGCGGGGCAGCAGCCAACGGGGTCTTGCATGAGCTCAGAAGAGGTTAAGGACTTTCTAGCTGGGAGGTCTTCACAGGAAGAAGACAAGACGAAGGGCAAAGGCCAATTTTCCTCGGCCAGCTACAAACCAGTGGTTCTGAGCAGTCCAGGTATTTCAAATAGAAGATTGACTCCGTTTTGCTGTGACGTTAATAGCAGGTTTCGCTGCCTGCAGCACTCAGCTGCATCAACCTCCGCTGGTTTGACTGACTGATTGATTTTAGCATCGCCCAAAAGGGAGAAGAAAACATTCACAATGATCAACAGACGCAGCACTAAATTGAGCTATTTTGTGTGTGTCTGCCCCATTGTTAACGTGCCTAGCGCCTAACACAATTTAAAGAATTTCTGCTCTTCTTACTGTCCGAAGGAAAGGTTTTTGTCAGAATCCAGCATCTGCGTAGGAGTTATTACCGCGACTTTCCCAACCATACCTGCACAACCTCCCAGCCCCACTGCCGGTACTTGGGATCGTGGGTCAGCCGCCACATGTACATGTAGCTTTCTACCACTTCTGGACGTAGGATGTAGTAGCGCTCGCCGAGTCTGGTTGCCATGGCTTCAGTTCCAGCATCAAAGCGAAAGGCTTCAGGCCCGAGTTTGGTATCTAGACAAAAATCACACACATGCAATGATTAGTTTGAGGAGAATGCAGGTAAACAGACGGTTAAGGTGCTTTTATGCCGCTCAGGCTGTCAGCGTTTAGCTAAGGCTTGCGTGAGGTCAGATCAGTCACGCTTGTGCATCACGTCAGCCTCGCACCCGATGTCAACACAGGGACAACTCCCCAGAGCGTGGGAGCGGGTGCCCACTGGCACTCCGGGTGCTGCTGCTTCTGTGGAATGTCTGGGTACTATCCTGGTGAGGATAAAAGTGTTTCTGAGAGTGGCTACGACTGATGAGACACAGACTTGGACCAGATTTCAGCGTGGAGAGGGCAGGTACGAATCTCTCCCAAATCCCAGCATTTCTGCTGGGCTGGAATTTGCTCGTAGGAATGGCACTGCCCCTGGCCCTGAGAGCAGAGCTCGTCCTGAAGATGAACTCAGACGAGAAAGAGCAAAGGCAGATCCTGCTGTAAAGCCTCAAAGAGAAAGCACACTCAAAGGAAAATCCAGCCATGCAGCTGACCCTGCCATCACAGAGACACTGATCCGCTGCTCTTAGGCAGGGGGGTTGTTTCACAATTACGAGCCCACCAGAGCTATTTCATCTGCGCTGCAGCTGGGAGGCTCTAACAAGTGGTACCTGGGGCCTGCGACCGCTTCTGCCTTTCCTTCTGGTCCAGCCTCTTCGAAAAGATGTCAGGATGATGAGGAAGGCTTAATCGATTTCACTGGTATTTTATAATAAAACATTAACAGCACTTTGGCGTTCCTGAGTGTCCCTTACAGTAGAAACTCAACCTCTTGCGAGCTTTACCGCTCAGATCCCCACTTTCCACACCAACCCTCTGCCTGTTTGAAAAACAGGGCAACTGAGCACACAGGCTGCTTATGATGGTGCCACAAAGTTTCACCTGCTGCACCCATGTGTCCACCAGAAGAGTGTGTTAGAGGGAGTCATTTTACTTCTCTAAATATTTTGCACACCCTCCCTGAGCTCTCCCGTCTGCACGGGGATCTCAGAGCGTTTGCTCGCTGGACTATTTGCCGAGGGCACAGACATTCTCTGCAGAACAATGAGCTTGCTGACAGGACAGCACCGTAACCAGCGCGGGCAGGCTTGCTACTCTCCTTTCTATGCTGATGGATATTGCTAAAGGTGAAAATTGGCTCCAGGTACTCACAACCAGAGGGTTATTAGTTCGGGTGGCTTGTTTTAGTTCTGTAAGTGCTGGAGGGGGAAAACAAGAGTTATTTGCAACCATCATTTCAGGTTAGCTTGAAGTTTATTGGGCAAACATGCTGGACACGGGCTGCCAATATGGGCTTGCTGAGGTGGTGAAGCTGTGAATCAATCTTGGTGAACTGTTAGCGCAGACAGACCTGCGCTTGACAAGGTCCTGGAAAGCAGACGGCGCCTTCGCCGCCTGCAGTCTCCGAAGAGCTATCGAGATGCCTCCAAAGAAAGGAGCAGTGTCCAAAGCAAGCCCGTCTCACTAGAAGCCTTGCAGGCAGAGAACAAACCCAGTCTCTCATCATCAGTCGCTGCTCTCCCAAAGCACTGACTGATGAGCACACTGGGTGGTGAAACAAATTCTACTGGACTTGTGAAACAGAGCGACCAGCCAGCCTCTGCTTAGACAGCCAGGAGAAGCTGAGAACTTCATTTTTTGGTTCCTACCAGCAGCTGCAAGTCTGCAACGCTCTCCTGTTGGGCTTCTCAGCTGCTCTGCTCCACGTAGTGGGACGCCTCGCAATTAGTCTCTGTTAACCCCCCTTCTTGTCTGCAAAGGGCCGTGAAAGGACAGACTCAAGGCACAGTCTTGTTGGGAAAGGGCTAGTTCTGCGACTGGGCAGAGGGACTAGGATTCAGCTCTGGGTTCATTTCCCAGCTCTGCCACAGGAGCTCACATCTGCCTGTTCCTCTGCTCCAGCTGTCTGCTATGTAAAACCTATCGTTTTATCTTCTAGATAACCCAGAAAAGACAAGTGAAAATTATACAGAGGGTTGCAGATGACGCTGAAACACAAAATACTGCAACGCAAACCTCTGCCACACCGCAGCTGAGTCTGCTGAGTCTGCAGGCCATCCCTTACGAACACTTCTCGGGCAGCCCACACATTTACCTGAGCGTGCGTAAGACTCGTGACACGTGTTTGTTATTTCTGCAGCGAGATCCATGTAATGTTGCTTCCTCTCTTCTCCAGCGTCTTCAGCTCCAAGTGCGATCATGCCCCCAGAGAAGCAAGCCAGGTGGCCCATTTTATGTTCCAAGGCGCCACCCCTCCACTCAGCAATGTACGTCAATCCTCCCGTGGACTTTTGGACCAAATGCTTCTCTATTGCCTAAAGGGATGAAAACCAGGACTTCAAGATACTTAGTGGGCAGTAAGTATAACTTACTTACTAAGTATTTCAAAATACTTAGAGGGCAGGAGTGAATACCAAGGAAACCCAAAGACCCAAGACCTTTTTTCCTGAAATGTTCTGATATCCCTCACAAAAAATACAGGGCAGCAACCTACTCCTTACCTCTAGCGCACCGTCGTACATTTTTTTAGCTTCAGAGTCTCTCTTGTCTGACATCAGCCAAGATTTGATGAGATATTCATAAAAGCTGTCCCCAAGCCCCCCAATGGAGACGTGGTCTGTAGCGAGAAAGCCAGAAAAGAACTTCAGGTTCATGATATACAATGAGCAGTTGCTTTACAAAGAGCAAACAACCATGTCCTATTTAACGCCCTTGTTCTCTCCTTCCTCTTTCCAGTTTCCTGGGGAGAGCGTGCAGCACTTCTTTTTCAAAGAGGAAGAAAGGTGGAAAGTGCAATCAGAAGAAAAATGTTCTGTCATTTTACAAAGCATTAGTATCCCTTACCAAAACTCTTCAGAGGTCTTATTTCGCAACTGTTATTTACACTGAAGCTTGAAGATGCTGCCTGTTTATGAAGCAATCATCATAAATCCCAGCCTTATAAACTCAAAGTGGTGGCAGGTATTGATAGATCACTGCCTAGAGGAAGCCACTGGGTGCTGCCTCCCTGCCTCAGGGAAGGGAGAACGCGCGCTGGATCTCACGGAGCTGCCAGCGAGGGGCTGCTGTAGGGAGCTCTCAATCGTGCCATTTGTATTCGTGGCTCACGGTGGGACTCTGTGCCCTGGGGAAGGCTGGGGTTGCTGGCGTATTAAAATGATAAAGTCAGGTACAAGGATGCGCACTGAATATTTTCTTCTGCAGAAATCGGATTTTCAAGGCTTTCTGTTCAGAGTACACAGTGCTGTGACCTTACTGGAGAGGAGGATGCTAAAGAATTGCACTGCGAAACGGGTATGACAGCCGCAGGTTTCTGCCGGGAGGGAACTGCTGGATGGATTTATATCTTTAAACTATACCACCGGGGGAAAACCGGCATTCGTTCTTTCAAGCAGCCAAGTACTCCCCATTTTCAGAAGAGCAAGACAAATCACCTACCACGGGCTGAACCATCCCTGTTAATTAACAATGTCCACCTCTATGTCTGCAAGCGTTCCCATCTGAAATGTAGGCGGATGCAGCAGGGTTTTCAGAGTTGGCTGTTCAGATTTTTATTTTCCCTTTCACTGTACATATATAAAGTCCTGAGGCTTACTCTAAATGCTAAATCCTACCAACAGAAGAGATCAACGGCCGTGCGTTTTCCTGACCTGAAGAGCAAATATCCCTGATACAGTGTGTCCAATGATCCATGGAATAATCCATAGCAAAACAATGAGATTAGACACATGAATTCAGAGAAAAAGAGGACAGACTATTTGCAAACACTGGCTGCACAGCCTGTCTTTAAAGAGAAGCTCTGTGATCCTAAGTGTGTCATTCATAAAATCACCAAAGCAGGAGCTCTGGTACATAATTGCTTTCCATATGGCATCAGCTTTGCCAGCATTTGCCTCCTAGGCACTTTGCATAAACAAACCTCTTATTTCAGCAGGGGACCGTGCTTTAATTTTCTAAAGGTAACAACCGCGCTCAGATGAGGTGCAGGACTGCCTCTTCATTTAGAAGATCTGCTCATTGAGCCAGGTCAAAGATACACCTTTTAAGAAAATCACAGCAATTCCAAGAAAAACAGCTTCCTGCAAAGAGCTTTAATGACAAGAGTGAAAATGAGAGCCTGGCACCTACAGGGAACACGTCTGTGGCAGGCTGCAGCTGCCTCCCTACTTTGTTCCTAATCTATTTCTTACCAGCAGTACTGGAGATGCAGAAGAGGTTGGATCAGTCTTTTCTCTCACTGGAATGTGGATTCAGACCGTAAGGTCATAGTGTGAGCAACTGCCACAAGCAGGTCTGTGCCATGAGTTGCCCTCAAGATGTCAAAGTCTAGGCGAGAGGTTATCTCGAGTCCTTTGGCATAAATCAGCCGCGCCCACAAGAAGTTATCAGCTCCAAGAACCAGCAACGTGCCCCTCCGTATGTCAGCAAGGGGTGGGAGCGGGTCAGGACAACAAAGTAAAATTTGCAGACATAAATAGAATTAAATTAGTGCCAGAAGAGATGAACAGTGAGTATCAAGCTGAGTATTTTGACCATCTGAATTAAAAGTACAGCTCTTCGGTTTCCCAGAGATTTCTGTAATGATCAGTTATGGCAACAGACCAGGCCCTTCTCCTCTCAGCACCAATGAGCAGGCAGAACTAATGCTTGTGTCTGGTCAAACGCGCGGTACAGCTGCCAGCTGGGATTAACCTAAAGAAAATGGCATCTCAGGGGTGCGGTAAGAGGCCGGAAGATTAGCTTTTCAAGTGGAACACACTGCAACAACTCTGCAGAGACAAATGCGGAGGGGAAGCTGAACTGCTTACAAAGGGATTGGATAACTTGGGAGATGGGACAAGCACAGAAGCCTCTTTTCTTTCCAAAGGACAGTTCTGGTTTAACAGGACAACTGAAACTGCTTTGTTGGGACACCTTTCAAGCCAAACCCTGTCAACTGCCATTAGAGGTGCTGATACGGCAGTAAAAGGTCAGGGATTGCTCACAGCCAGAGCTCTCTCACTGTCTCAGATGGTGGCAGCCCTGCAACTGCCTGTCAGTTACAATCAGAGCTATTAACAGAGGAGTTAGAAAGGTCTGGAGCCGTGCAGTAGCAGCAAAACGTGGGGACACAAGGTAATGCAATGGACTCAAAGAGAACTGTTTAAATGATGTCAGTGTAATCCACTGACGGGTTAAAAACATCTTCTGCGCAAAAGAGACTTTCCTTTCACAGAGAAATAAAAAATCCAGCAACTCTCCCTTGCCAAAACCAAAGCAAATCCTTAACAGTGTGGAAAGTTAAGGTCAGAAATCTGGGGCACAGCAGCAGAAGTAGCCTCCCATGTTTGTACCAGACGGCTTCTACCCTTTGGAGGCACAAAATGAGGGGCAGGCAAGGAAAGGGCTCTGTGCATAAATCAGGAATGTAACTATCTTTCCTTGGGTACACTGCTTCCACTATTTCCTTGCTCCGCTCAAGCCCTTTCCTGGTTATTCCTCCTCTTTCGTGTCAGCGCAGTTATCTATCTAATGCCCACGTCCTCAGTGCTGGCCAGCGCTGGCTCCCCAACACAGACTTGTCTCACCCTTCTGGCACCAAATTGCACTACGCAGGGGTACCATGGTGACCGGCACAGGAGTGCACACAAGAGAACGCAGCCCTGGATCTAGGGCTCTGTAAGCCCCTCGGCCTCTCCAGGTGGTTCCTCACTTAGGAAGCAAACCTGCTTCTGCTCAGAGCCTTCACGTCCAGCTCCCAAGTAGGTCTTTGGGCTCTGTGATAACTGCAGGATGAGGTCTTAAAGAGACGTGCTGATTCCTAATACCTGTGTGCTGAACCATGTGCCATTATCCTCCCCTGTGCCAGAAAGGCCCTAATTCTCTCTGGAGGTGAGACACTCAGCTGGAAACAAGGCTGATGGAGTAAGCGTACAATTTCTATATTGCATCTTACAAATCGGGTTGCATTATCTAATCACATCTATACCAGGCTGCCTTACAAGACATTTCCTTGGCTTGCTGCTCTGACAGTTCCTATTGCTTCCTAAAAAAGAATGGAAAGACTGAAATGCTCCAAGCAGGACTCTGAGCACAGAGCGATACCTACGCTGCACCCAGTTCCCTGTCACCGGGCTGAGGAAGTTGGGATAAAGGCCCTGCGGCTTCTCAACTCTGTTCAGGACCTTCCGGATGTTCATCACCTAGGGGAGAGGAGAGACAAGAAGAATGTTAGTTCTCTGCTGAGAAAGCCGACGGTTTTGCACTGTCACTGAGAGCTCATCAGTGCCGATCCGCGGCTGAACAAGCACAGCAGCCCGGAACGCTGAGAATCCTCCCCCGAGCAGAACCCAGTGACGCGGCTTTCCGGTGAGAGGGCTGTGACGGAGAAACCTTCAGGCCGGACTCCTCATCAAGCACAATCTTTATCCAGCTCTGTGGGATTTTAGAAACGATTCTAAAAACCCCAGCAAGGCCCCAGTTCAGCAAGCAATGGAAGCATTTCACCGAGAGAGGTCTAGAAGCAATCCCCAGGATTTGGGTGGAAGTGTAGGAGAGAGTGGAGGGTGATTTTTTCCATGATCCAAAGGGAAAGGAGTGGCAGGGATGAGTGACTCACACAGTACTTAAATTCACCATGTGGTCACTTAACATGATGAATTGGGGCCTTTAATTTCAACAACAGACAGCTCCTTTAATAAGCTAGAACAGCCGTACTTACTCTGTAAAACCTCCCTTGGTTTAACCCCCATTAAATCCAACAGGCCTTTCCCATAAGGGACAAAGTTAAATGGTATGCAGCATAAATATTCTATTATAACCTACAGAGCAGCTAATACACTCTAAACCTTTTATAAAATTAGACAATTTGTACGCCAAAAGCTGGCGACGGACTTAAGTCAATGCTTCCAAGTAAGTCGTCAGGCTGCATAATATTTACTGAAGTTTAGTAGCATGGCATATTAATGACATGTTTGAATAAAAGACACAGATGGACTTTATTCTTGCTAAAATTACACAAGTCCCAAGCTGCAAGTTAATGAGTTGATCTGTTCCTCTGCAATAATTTCCCACAGGATGGGCTGTTTGAGCCCACACCATCCTACATTTTTTTCTCTCACGATGAAGGCGATAACGTTTTCTGTGGCACACATCAGGCACGCTCAGCTCTGGAGAGTCCGTTAGAAAGGTTCTGCCCTTATCCCTCTACGGGCTTAGAAGGCAAAGAGGAAAACACGTTAGGCTGGAGACAGAGGCTTGACCCTGCCTCAGAACGCCACAGCTCCATCCTGGAATACAGACACAATTCCAGTTTTTAACAGTGCATCTTCTTGCCCTCGTGTTTTCAGTGCTCATCTCTTTCCTCTGCTCTCCTTCATTTTCTTCACACACATTTTCTTTCCGTACTACTGTTCCATTTACTTGATTTTTTCTCAGCTATCCCCTTCCTCTGAGCAATCTGTCATTATCACTGTTCTGAGGAATCTTTACCCTGTCGCCTTTATTTCAAATCACCAGTCTTTCCTTATTCTCCCTACAGCATTTCCTGGATTTCTAGTTTTTCTTCACTCTCTGCTTCTCTTTCCTGCTCACCTCCCTGTAATATTCCTTTTGCTCACCCCACCCTTGTTGTGTCCATACACCCCATCCCGCTCCCCACTTTGCTCTCCCAGCTCCTCCCTTCTCTTTCTTCCTCTCTCTTCTTCAGATACCCTTCTTGTTTCACAACTGACAGACTTGCACTGGAAATACCCTGGAAAAGTACATTTTGAGCTTTTTATTGGCAATCCTAGAACCACTGTCTGTTTTCACCCCGCTGTGGGACTCTGGACAGGCCCCATTTCCTTGGGGCTCATGGGGGCAGTTTGGATTCTAAGTGGAACAATTTGTCTCCCTCAAAGCTGGTTCCTCAGGGACGCGCAGCGAAAGCTAATGACTTGCTGGTATCTAACAGCATATATTCATTAAGTTGCTCTCACATGCACTCCAAGATCACTTGCGAAGGAAAAAAAAAGCTCAAGGTAATGTACAATATTAATAGATTTTCAGTTACAAGTTGCACAAAAGGAATCCAATATGTCAACTGTCAGGCCTTTCCTACACAAGAAACCTCTGCAGAAATCTTCCTGGCTGGAGCGTAACATTTAATGCCTGTTTAGAGTAAAAAGGTCTGCAAGTACAAGGCACTACTATTAGGATATCAGAATTAACAATTATCTCCGCAGTCTGCACCCAACAGATGGTTTAATTTTGGCCGTGTCCTTGTCTGAGCAGGTTTTGGCTACAACTTCACACGACCGAGACATTGGGAAAAACATCCCCATCTCCCTGGTAGCTGCAAGTCGCAGAGAGGCAGGGGAAGAGGCTCCAGCAAATGTAAATGGCCAAATTAAACACCGGGGCAGCTCACTCCAGGAGCTTGCTGTGACCTTCTCAGGATGTCCTGATGCCTGGTGACCTCTGCAGCCTGCAAGGCACAGGTTTCTGAACCCATGTCTCAGTCTGGAAGGTTTTTCCTACGGGTGTTGGGGAGAAGGAGCACTTTGCTGCAGATCCCAGCGCTGCTCTGCTCCAGCACCGACCCCAGGAGTACAAAAAGACCAGTTCCCCAAAGACCAAATTGGGAAGTACTTGCCTTTTCTGCAAACACAGGGTTGCCAGAGAGCTCCGAGAGGTGCAGGAATTCTAAGTGCAAGGTACCAAATTCTGCTAAGATGCTGCTTCCGGCAGATGCCCAACCCCAACTCCAACTCATGCCGCTGCAAGGAGAGAAAAGGGAGCCTTCACCGCCAGGAAAACACAGCCAGAGCCTGAGGTCCCCCCACTACCCCAGTGCAGATCCTGCTTTTGCACACCAGGTCTCAAAAGGGGCCATGTAAAGGCCATACACAGATTTTTAGGACTCTCAGAGGAGCAGTTCCAGTGAGATAGAGCAGTAGTTTTCCCAAGGATGGTTTAGGATTGGGAAAGCACAGACTGCATGTGCTGGGAAACAGGTTTTGTGGGCAAGTAACCCCTCCCAGACAGATCAGCTTAAAGCAGATTTTGGAAGAACACCAACAACTCACCCTACAAAAGATACTGGGGGATAAAACGTGTCTGTAAGTGGCCTGGGCTGAACTCTCGCATCTCGAATGTCCCACAAGAACAAGCCTGCTATTTTATGGGGAATCCAGACTGTCCCTAAGCACCTCGTTTCAACAAGATCTCACACTCTTTACATATACTTGACACTGATGTTCCCAGTGTATGTTTGCTCGCGAGGGGCTAGAGCAGTATCAGTGCTCGGGGAAAGATGCCACTGGGCAAACCCAACTGTAATGCAGAAAGAAAAAAGGGGGAATCTCAACATCTGCACAAGACGGATTTGACTCTGAAAGCATCTCATGTGCCTTGCAAGAACAGAAGGGTCAGCATAAAACTATAGAATGTGGCAAACACTGTCAGAACAAGCCGGTTACACAAAGAGCCTCCACCCCTACTTCTGATGTACGGAGATCCCTTCTCAGTTTCTGTTTGTCTCCCCTTACCCTGCCAAATCCATGCAGAGAGAGAAATCAGCACTGAGGCAAAGCAAGGACTCTATTCCAGGGATGAGGAGGGCGTCACTTCTCCCTTAAATCTCAAAGAAAATTACTCGGAGGCCATGGGAGGGCAGAGGCTCCTCCAAGCACTCACAGCCTCACCCTTGGATTTGCTTTTAACGTGCGACCACGTCCTTCTCGCATCCCGCTGCTACGCCTGACAGCGACGCACCTCTCCGGAAGCTCCACAGACATGAAAATATCCAACATCCTTATTGAGCCTTGGTCCCCAAACAGCCTCCGCAGGTGCTGGCCCAAGGGAAGATTGGCCGAGCCACCTCAGAAGTGACATGGCTTTGATTTTTGGGTCTCTTTGCGGTTGGTACTGATGAGGCACCAGGTTTCCCGTGATGGGGGGGGGTAACACTAGATGGCGCCTGGAAGCTTGGCTGCGGGAAGAGAAGGGGCTCAGTTTATGGGAGGCTAAAACTAATGATACTTCTGGGGAGGGAAAAAAAAGTTTCCTCTCCATGTGATAGCTGGAAAACCATTTGAGGTCCCGAGCTGTTTGTTTCACCTCTAGACAAAGAGAGCCATTAGCTAAGCAATATGTTCACGCTGTTTCAAATTGTTCAGTCGCTGCCAAACAGCAGCCGTGCCTGCAAACTGTCAGGAGGCTGCATCACCAGCTTTTCAGTGGAAAATGCTCTAGGCAGCTCAGACGGGTACCCCACTAACACTGAGTGTTTATGGCAGAGATCTCCCCGTGCAGGCAGAAAGGTCCTCCAGTCTGACCAGGTT
>NW_009727955.1:21523-46565 GCF_000703405.1 Apaloderma vittatum | reverse complement strand
AACCTGGCAGCAGCTGGCCCTGGGATGGGTGTGCTAAACAATCCCACCGTGTTCTCACACTTATAAAGAGTCAATTACTTTTGCTTTATTTACTGCGCCAGAGGGATGTTGTAACAAATATGATCTCACAAACAGAAATTGCCTTCTACACTAGTTCAGATGAGGAGTGCTTGGAAGCAGCCAAATGGGGCCATGTTTGTTGTGATAGCGGCTAAGAGGGGGCAGGGGGGCGGCCGACACAAACCTCCCGGGGGAACTTTTGTCCCAAACGCGCAGCCAGGTGCTGCCTGCAAGCACCGTGCTGCTGGGAACCCAAGCCCCGTGTTACAAATCACAGTAAAGCTCAAGGAGGAAACAGAGTAGGTCTGCAGTGTGTCCCTGGGTTAAAGAGCAGCCTGAAATGACTCCCTGCAGGAAAATGTTTTTTCAGCATCACAGGCTGGACAAACTGGGTCTTTGCAGCTGCCTTGTTCTACAGCATCGCAGAGCAAACTGCTGTTAGAAGAATCTTTGTCTTCGAGACAAAAGAAAATGCCCAGGGCTTGCTTTATTGCCCAGGTAAGTGGATCTTCCTTAAATATCAGCCAGTGCAAGCATGGACTGAAAATGGTTGTGTCATCTCCTTTCCTCATGGAGATCCAAAGCAGCAAACCAGTGCCAAACCAAGAAAGAGACCAGGAGAGGATGATGAAATAAAAATCTCAAGGTGCAGAGGGTTTAGGGGAGATGTGAAGGAAAGCCCAGGCCAGGAAGCTGCAACAGGATTCATCAGGAGAGAGATCAGAGCGCAACGCACAGGCAGAGTGCACAGAGCAGCAGCTCGAGAAGTCAATGTACTCTAGGACCTGGCAGATAACGTGGCAGTTGGACCAGCAGGATGGAAAACAAGCCTGTGTGAGATACGATACAGTGTCTGCGTGAAAACAAAAGGCCACAGGGAAGCACATCAGCCGAGAGGGAACACAAGAGGAAAAGGGGATGTGAGGAGACAGGAAGAGATAAAGTCAGTTGGCTACAGGAAAAGCTGGGGGAGGTGGGTGTCTTTGTACTTGGGTCCTCAAAAATGTACCCACAGAACTGACTTAACGCCAGCTTTTGGTTGTTTCAAATTTCCTAATGTCATTCTTAACCCATCTCCCAAGCTACCAGCACCAAAAGCCAGCAAATGCTGCAAGACTCTCCTTTTGAGATGACAAGGTCTCTCTGGAATTAGCCCATCCTTGCACAACTAGAATTGGAGACAGAATTTCTTCTTCCAAAACCCAGCTTTGGTTTGGCCCTGAGGTTTAGGTCAGTGTTCTCTCCACTGTCTCACCCTTCCCCTCTGGGTTTACAGCCTTTGGCTGTTCCTCATGTTCTTGCAGTAGCCAGACTACAGCTTTCGCTGGCTTTATCCTTGCTCCTAAATCAATTGATACTCTGAGCCCTCCCAGCAGTTTCATGGCCCTGAAGCCAGAGCTCGAGCCAGTAATACGGGTTCTGGATTGCAGGCTCGATGCAACTTTGATTTTCTTTGCTTCTAGTCAAGGTCATCAGCAAAACATTTTGGGAATGTCTCAGCAGACCCAGTCCATTTCAGTTGTCTTCACAAAGGGCAGGGGAGGGTTTGGCATTTCTGTGAAAGGTTAGTCTACGCTGAGTCTTTATCAGCCACAGAGGAAGCAGAATGTCTCTTCTCTAAAAAGACACAATTAAAGTCATGGTGGTGGCTCAAATTTTCACCGGGATCACGTGGAGATAAGACAACTGAAGGGTGACAGTGATATTTGAGCAATGGATCAGCGTGAGCCAAACATTCAAAAGCCTCGCGCTTCACAGAGCCGTGAGCCAAACAGGAGATTTGGGCTAAGAGATGAATAATTATTTTCATGGCTGCTGCTCCGAGTTTTGCAAGAGGTAAGGATGAAAGGCTTTTGTTAACCCACATTTCCCTCCGTCTGTGTTTCAGCCAGCGTGCAGCTTTTACCCTGGGGGATTTGTCTGCAGGCATCAAAATGAGCCAGTGAGCCCTTACTGACAGGGAGCACTGTCTACTAGCAAGAATCAGAGACTGGCACTCCAGCCTCCAGGTTTGCCTTTTTTTTTTGCGGAGATACCATCAGGAGGATATTTAACCCAGCTGCCTCAAAGCTCCCTTCCAGCAGGAGAACACCAGGTACCTGACATGAAATGTTGTGGCTCTAAGTGAAGGATACACACCTGGCTGAGTGCTACCAGCAGGGAGAGAAAAAAAAAAAAAAAAGAAAAAAAAGAGGATCTGTGCACTCCCCGCCTCCTAGCAGTAAACCTGTCAGCCAGTCCCATCCAGTTCCCTTCCCAGTTTTTCCAAACGCGAGGCCTGGATAAATTCACATGCATCTAGTTGGGCACACTGTAAAAATACAGAAAGCACCACATGCTACGTGCAGACTACAAATAACCTTTCAAAGAAAACGAGAGTGAGGAAAATGCTATTGCAGCAGGGAGCCCTGCCAAGAGGTGGAGGAAGAAACTGCGGAGAGCCCAAAATTAATAAAACACAGCTGGGTTTAACTTGAGTCACCTGCAACCTCTGCCAAGGCACCTCTTGGTTTTGAGTTGGCAAAACAAATGACCTCGAAGAATCTGCACTAGAGGGGGGCACCTCTGAGGAACTGCTGCTGTTCCTGCTTGAATCCTGGTCTTTTACAAACATTCAGTAATAAAACGACACGCTTGTAAGGACGTGTGTCTTGCCTGCCCAGATTTATGACGCCACGTGGGATACCGGTGGGGGTGTTAAAAGCTGGCAGAAGTTTCTCTCCAAGTTCCAGAGCTTTACTCTTGAACACCTGTTAAGAGAAGAAGAGAGGATAAATATTTGATGGGCTGCTGCTTGTCAATACTAGTCACACTGGACCCATTCAAATCCACTTTTTTCTCAAACCCACCGTTATAAAAAGCTAAAGCTGCTGCACTGTAAGAATCTACAGCTCAAGGTACGTTGCTGCCCTAGTTCCACTGCACGACAGATCTGAACCAAGCCATGCTGAACCCTGGGTTCCTATCCTCTAAAAACCTACGCTAAACCTGCCGTAAGTCCCCTACGAACCCCTCTGCCCGGACAAGAGCAGCCAGAGCTGCAGAGCTCAGAACACCCCAAACACCTCAGCAGCAAATTTCCATGATCTGAACTGATCCAAAGAGTACTCTGGGGACAAATTTTTCCCTTTTCCCAGGGTGGCAGAGGACACAGGGAGGTAAAAGGACTGAATTAAAATCAAAAGAAATCTTTCTAGGGTGAAGCATTGTTAGATTTACAACACAGGTTTGTCTAGCTTTGTCATCTCCTGTTGCAAAAACCATGATTTCCAGTGAAGAACCTTTTACTCGCAAGTCTTTTCCAGGAAGGGTTCATGGTTTCATGGCTAAGCTGCTCCTTTTCCATTTGTAATGCCTCAGTTTTGGGCTTTCACATCAAATTATAGCTTATGGTGGCTTGCAGCACAAAGCCACCATACACAATTATTTCGGGACAAACCGATACGAGCACTAATCTTTGCTCCAGAGATTAGTCCTGATCAAGGGAAGCCTGTAAGTGACTTAGGAGATAAAGCACAAGCCTTTTACCTCTAGCCCCCCTCTACCAGCCCAGGCTGTCATAGTAGTTGTCACAAAGCAGGAATTTTTTGCTCTAAAAATACAACACGGAGGAAACCTGAGCTCTCCTGTGGGTTTGCAGACTTTTGATACCCTCACAAGGAGACTGGGGTTTGGTTCAGAAGGCAAAGCAAGAGATGGGGACTTGATTTTTGCCTTTCAGTCTTATGACACCAACTGGGTCTATGACAGGCACTGCCCTGGCTGCTGAGCATCAGCTAGCGACTGCACTTCAAGAGGGCACCGCTGGAGTTTTATGGTTTAATGTGGTTTCTTTTTGCTCTGCTGATCTGAAGCCTGTTGAAGTTGTGACTGAGACAGGCCCTGAGTCGGGGCACTGAGTCTTTGAGTTTTCCCTGGAGGGAAACCACAGAGAGAAGTCATTCCTGGAACTCATTTAAAATGCAACTAAAGTAACAGAGCTGCTCCTGTGACTCCACGGATCAATGGTGCCACTATGCAGTGAGGAGCCATCCCATCCTAATACGGTGGACAGCACCCAGCTGCGGTCGGTGTACGGCATGAGAGCTAAGTTCTCATTTAAGAGCCAGTCTTCCAGCTCTCTCACTCACAAAAATCCCCCTTGAATCAAGAGTTTCTGCTCACTTAAGACTTCCAGGGCAAAGGAATAATCTCTTCATCTCTCTACAGCCAGCTGTAAAATTCCAGTCCAGTCACATTATAAAACAGATTATGGCATTAAGCCCTGGGCTCTGTCAGGCTGGAAGAGAGAGAAGGAAAATGGAAGCGAGAGCCTCCTGCTTTAGCCAGGACCCCTGAGGGATGGGAGCATCCACCGAACGGCCGCTCCACCCCGCTACAGGAGGGGCTGTGACACCCAGCCCTCACCTGCTGGGCACGGGGAGATGGTTCGTGGACTTTTGCCACACGAGCTGACAGGATGCAGGTCCCCTGCCCTGGCAGTTTGCCACCCTCCTTCCCTGTACCCCAGGGCACTTTATCTTAGGAACTATTGCTCTAGAGTGACCGCCCGGGTAGAGTTTGGAGCACTTGCCACTAATCAGTTGCCCTCCTTAGTCTGAGGCAGAATCCAGAATGATGTTCAATGAAATATCGTCTGCTTAGAATACAAAGGAACAAGCACCAAGACAAAGATCACTGCAAATGGGGAGCATTTCACTGGGGAGCAACGTGTCCAACCGAAAACACGTCTTGCTCGAATTGCCCACAGGAGAAACGATCTTTGCAAATGAGCCATGCACGGTGCGCGCAAGGTAATTATGTGAGCCTTAATTAAAAGAACATTAGTGGCATTTTGATATTCATAAAAACGATAGGTTTAGCCTGTTGTTATGGAGGGATTATCTGATGCTCAGAGAAAAGCTGCTGGAGAACCCTTTCTGTTCATCATTGGTGACTGGGTGAGACACGCAGAGATACTGAAACAAACCTCTTCTCCGGTTAAGTAGTATGTGGCCAACAGTCCTCCGATATAGCGGATGTTCACCTCAAACAAGGATGCTTCTCCGTTCTGAAAAGACACAACGACACACTTGACTGCAAAGTCTGCCCGCACAAACGGCAGCTGAGGGGAACAGGTTGTAGGCAGATACTTAAGCCTCCCAGTCCTCATCCACAGTGTAACGCAGCTTCTTGTCTAAGATCTCGCAGCACTTATTTGCTCCACAGTGACAGGTGGAGTCTGAAGGGAAGAGAGAAACACCCAAACTGCCCATTTATCACCAGTTGACAATATGCAAACCAGTGAGGGCAGCTGTATCGTCCATCTACCCAATCTTGTCCTGGGCTATGCCTTGCAAAAAGCTCTGAGTTAGGCCAGGGCCAAAATTTTCCCCTTGAAACATTTTATCTGAAGAGAAAATTGTGCAGCCACATGGAAGAAATTACTTTCTCCATTTTCTTGTGAAGAGGGCACTGAATTAGAGAGGTGTAATGCATCTCCTGTGTTCAGCAGCTATTTTCTATCATTCAAGGACTCACCAGTCTGCAGGGTCAGACAGGACCACAGCCCACAGGGTGCCTGTCACCGCACGCTTGCCGAGAGACAACCTGCGTGATGTCCACGTGCCCCACCACCACAGGCAGCAGACACGGACGGATACGGTTCACTGAATTGCTCAGGAGCCCACTCACCTGGAACAAGTTGGCTCTACCTACTCCGCTGATGATCAGCAAACGTCAAAACGATTGCGCTCAAAATGTGCCTTTAAAAAATACATGCTCCTGGCTGTTGAATCTGCCTGATAAATGATTCCTACCCTCAAGCAAATGCATAAAACCAATCCCCTGAAAGATCTTCCACCAGTGCAGCACTTTCAGCGAGCAAGGGGACACCTGAACCTCTGCGCTAGCCTGCCCTTTCCAAATACCTGCGGGTTACAAATCAGAGCAAGCGCTTTCTTGAGATGACGACTGAAATTGCACGAGACAGATCACGGCACCCAGTTTCCAATGGAGCTTGTGGGCCTTGGAGTCCCTGCCTCACTTTTCTGGACTATTAAGAGTTCCTTGTACAGAGCCAATTTTTAATTAATTTCCCCCGTTCTCTCCCTCTGCTGTGCCTTCCGACTCCACCGATCAATCCACAGCATTCATTCTTGTCTTTGCAGATCAATCTATTCTGCAGGCCAAGATTAAAAGCTTTTATGAAATCCAGATAAATTATCTCCCGGTTGATTTTGTCCCTTGTTTATCGATTCAATAACGTACTGAGAGCATTCACCAAATTTATCAGATGTGGTCTTCCTTTTATGAATATATGAATGCCAGTCGTGCTCTCTCAAATGATGCTTTTCTCTACAGGCAGCTGCACACATTGTTCCCATGGGGAGAACCATTTTTCACAATGGACAACTAGGCTGGCATTAAAGAAAAAAAAAAAAAGAAGAAGTTTGAACCGCACTCTGGTCTTAATGTTCTTTGTGTGCCACTGACGAGATCTCATCAGCTCTCCCATGAGAAATACAAAAGCTGGCTTGGAGACCAACAGTCAGAGCTATGGCAAGGAGCCCCAGTCACCAAGCGAGGTACAGAACAGCATCCTTCAAGCGCCAGCACCACGAGGCGTACGGGGCACCTCGAGTCCCAGCAAGTCTAACGCTACCTCTGAGAAGTGGCTCAGAAAGCTCCAGGGGCCACAGAGAGCGAGCGGCTCTTGCCATTATTAGAGATGATGCCCCTCCTTTCAAATCTAGGCTCACTGTGTGCTCTCACTTTGCTGCCGTGGTGCCACTGCCAAGTCCCAGTGATGACAGACCAACAAAGGGCCCAGTGAAGGAGATCAGTGTTTTCAATCTTAATCTAAAGCACGTAGAAAGAAAACTTGTCTTATGACAGGCAGGCATTTAAGGGATATGAAACTGAACTTGTTCTTTCATGATCAAAACCTCCTTGGAGTATCTAATAATTACAGCTGTTTTTATAACCCAGACCAAAACACTGAAAACATTAAAACACTGAAATGCATTTTCAGCCAGACTCTGTGAGTCCAATCTGGTGGCTCCTGAGTGGAGCTCTGTGCCACGTACAGGCAGAAAATGGGGTGAATCGTTCTCTTTGGCCCTAAAAATAATAAGCAGAGTTGAGTGGTTTCTTCCCCCACAGACTTCAGAGTTCCCCTCCCCAACTGATTCTTAGAAATTGTGATCAGAACTGGCCGAACACGAGGCATTTCGGTGACACAGACAGGCATTCCCAGGAACTGACTCACCACATTCAAGTCAAAGCTCTTCTCCACCCACTTCTTTGCTTCTTGGAATTCCTCCTCGAGTTCCATGATGTACAGGGTATCTAAGGCATCCACCACCGTAGCTCCTCGGAGGCCTCCTGCATCGCAAACATAACAGCGTGATGAAGCCCCATTCACGAAATCGTCTTTAACTCCAACTCAATCTGCAGGTTCCAGCTTCTAGTCCCAACACTGGGGTGTCCGGATGGGATCCAGACCAGGCCCGCTCTAGGCTGAGTCCCTGTCATCTCCCTTTCCAGTGTCACCATAAACTCACACACACTTCTTACGCCCAGGGGTTTTCCCAAGACATATTTCTGTTTGGCTCAGGTCAACTCCTTCTTCTCACTAACAGACTTGAAAATAATACCCCCGATTCCCCCAGCTTTTCCAGCCTTTTGCCGCATGCTCAGATGGGCTTCGCGCTTTTGTAATACTTTCCATGTTACTTCGATTCTAGTTCTGCTTAAGAGAGGAAAACCCAGCTGGATGCACTGTCGAGGAACTACTGCAGAGGGGAGAGGGAAGCAAAGGTGAGCCGTGTGTCGTGAACCTTAAGACTTTGGTCTTTTCTTATTAAGGATAAAAAAAAGCGACCATGTCTGCTGTACATCGTAACCTTTCCCCGGAGCAGAAGCGCTCAGATCCACCAATTTCATGCAGGGCTCGTTTCTGCTTTCAGCATTCCTCTCCCGTTAGAAAGGCATCCTGCCTTATTTTGTTGATGCTACAGGATTGTAGTTTTGACACTTTTCAGCCAGTCAGCACATCATTCCTTTAATGAAAACCCAACCAAGACTTTACTGCTCAACTACAGATTGCTGCCTTTCGGATGCTGTCTGCATCAAAAGCAGGGGCTGTGGAAAAGGTGATGAAGGCAGTGGAGACAGCCTCTAGAAATCCATTTATTCCTGCGGGCTTGCGGAATTATCATCTAACCGGAGCTATCTCCGAGAGTGCAATAGATGGAGTCAAACAGCCACTAGATCAACGGGCAGGTTCTAAAAAAACAGCAGAACGGATGGCAGCGTGGCCGGATTTCCAAAAGCAGCGCCCATGAATAAACAGCGTCACTGCAGTCGGAGCTGCTTTTATCAACCTTAATGATTCTTCAATATTAACGATTATGTGAGTTTTATACACTTTCCTATTAGCAAGGAGAGACGTACTAGCTCAGAGCAACGCGGCCGCAAAACATTTTTAAAAGAGAAGGAAGGGCCAGGCCGCCCGAGGCACAGCCTATTGCTGTGATATTCCGAGAGCGACGCTAACAGGCTTGATTTAATTTGATGATATAATCCACAAAGCCTTTCATAATCTGCAGAGAGACAATGAGAAGAGTTGGATTTGCTCAAACTAAACAGAGACGAAAAGACAATAAAGGAACAATTTTCCGGGATGGTTAATTGAAGTGAAAAATATTGCTTGAATTGACAGGGCCTTTTATGTTTTTAGCAAGTAAGGCCTTTAAATACCTGAATCGCATCGGGGATTAGGAACATGCTCGGATCTTCGCTGAGGCACAGCTCGGAGTTGCTCAGCTTCCCTCCCCTGGATTTGACAGAGTGGAGGGCAAACCTCGCTCCCCTGCTGGTGCGCCTTTGTGTCATTTTTAAACATTTGTTTTAAATATTCCCCTAAACACTCTGTATCTGAAGAACCTCGGGCTGTGTGCTTTGTACAAGGGTCTTGTCGATGTTTCCTTTCTTCTGCACCGGCTTTGAAGCAACTGTAAACCACGCAGCTGACTATTTTCTCCCGCAGCTAACAAAGTCTGTGGCAATAGCAAAAAGCTCCCGTGTCAGCTTCAGCCCTCTCACAAGTACGATGAAAAAGAATCTCCCTCCCCAACCACGCGGGGAGCAAACCAGGCATCAGGACTTTGCTGCTGCGTCTCTGTCGCTTGCCAGGCCAGAGAAGGCATCTAGGAAGGACCCTGACTCCCCTGGGCACACCTGGCACGTTACTCCTTGGCTACAAAAGCATTTTCCGTCCCTCCTGCTCAGATTTTGCTTCAGCAGATCGTGCCAGAGCTTGTGATAAACGTCCAACGCTTCTGATTATACCTGGCTGTCAAAAGATGGTGCTACACATATCCCCATGTGTTTATTACCATGAATACGCACCCATTTATAAAGGTGGTGGTGCTTGCTTGACGTGCTGCTTAGTTTGAGAGATGTTCAAAAATAATCACCTTTCCAGATCTACACATGATAATGTGAGGGATATAATCAAAGGGGAAGCAGCTTCAAAAGCAAAAGGAATCAAACCCCACTCTGTCACTTTTGACTCTTGCGGCCACTCCCCTCTCTAAATTACTGGTTTCAGCCTCATTGTGCTCTCTCTGATGGAGTTTTCAAGTAGCAACCAAGAAACCCTCAAAAGAAACACTTCTCAAAGTGCCCAGAAATGGCAGCGATGACTTTGAAGCAGGACTCCACGTCTGAGATTCTACCTGTCTCCACAAATCTAAGGCTCTGTGCGCTACGAAAAGCATCCCCCGGTACTGCTGCAAAAACCTTCCTGGAGCAGAGGCAACCCCTCGCTGGGGAAAGACAAGGTCGAGTCGCTGATGGGCAGAAGGGAAGGTCGGACACAGCTCTGGGATCCATTCTGAAGAGGAAAGAAGAATCCTCCACTGGGACCAGTGGGAAGAACTGGGAGCTGGGACAGAAGGCAGGGATGTCTGTCGAGGGGAGTTTCTGACCAAAGGGCTTCACGGCAGCCCCTGTGCCAGCGAGCAGCTGGAGTTTCGCCTGCGAGAGACGGGAGCACACCAGGAGAAGCAGCTCATGGGAGCAACACAAAGGTTCATCTCTTCTTGAGCCGAAGGAGGGCCGGTACCACCCCATCCCGAGCCACAAGCACGTTTGCTCTTTTGTGCGCGAGAAGAATGGAGACATCCATGTGGGCAACAAGGCTGCTCTGTTCCTACTTCCACCCACCCGGAGGAACAAGCCTCCACCCGCTCGCTTCTGAGCACGGCCGCAGAAATCCCTAACGAACGTTACATGAATTAACATAATTCTTCTGAAAGGTGCTGAATGGAGCGCTCCACGGAGAGGAGATGGCATTGTGCACACACCGTGCCCCCGCGGCCCCAGGGGGAACGCGCTTTACCGCCAGCCTGGAGGAACGAGACCATTCGAGCAATACAGCCTCAGAAGGGCCGTCGCGGGAATTAACGGAAGCGCTATCTCTAAAAACCACAGATAAAGCCCGTAGCAGCTTGTTTGAGTCGAGAGCAGATACTCTGAAGAAAAAGGCTCATCCTCTTCTCCTATCCTTGAGAAGCGACAGATACGTGGTCTCAATCACAACCCGAACGGGGATTGTAAAGGGTAAAAAGCTCCGAGTCAGGCGAGTGAGCAACCTACCGGTATCAGACGGGGCCTCCCAGATTCCCCCATTTGCACATGTCCCACGGTCCCGCTCTCTTTCGGCGTCCTGGCAAGCCAGGGTGTAGAGGAGAAAAGGGAACAGCTTTCTTCTCAATATAGAGTTTAAAGGTAGGCCACGAGGGCTGATCAAAGGTGAGGAATATCTACCCTACCACCTGCCAAACCTGGAAGGGCGAATTAAGGCTTGAAAAGCACTGCAAGACATCAAGCAGGGACTAAGTATAACCGTGGTAACAATCACAACTGCTGCTGCATCTGTGAACTTCCTTTTAGCTACCCATTACCTGCAAATCAAACCCACCAATTTAGGCAGAAACAGGCCAATCAAACACACCAGCATCGGGTACACAACAGAAACTGCATGTTTGATCATTAGTAGAGCAGTAAGAGTTTATATCCGATTTGCTGAAGCTTTCATGAACCACCAAATCCACATGTGAAATTCAACTGAGGCGAACACTTTGCATCTGCTCACGTTTACAACCCAGGCTCGCCCGGGAACAAGGGACGGCCACAGGTTGTATCAGGCTAGAACATCGATCCAGTCATTGCTCACACAGCACACATGAGCTCCCCCATCAGAAAAAGCCCAGAGGACAGGATTACACTTTTCAGGAAGCAAAATGATCTACTGACTGAAAGACCTTCACACCAAAGATCTGCTTTTTATCAGGAGACTGTGACGCCACCCTGGGTTTAGCTCTGCGTCAGTCTCGGTGGGAGCTACGCAGAGCACAGGGCAGTCACGGCAGAGAAAAGCACAGCTTTCCACAAGGCTGCTTGCAGCCAAGGTCGAAACCTTCAGCTTGAAAGCACCTCTGCCTCCACTCTGTGCACCTGCAGGCAGGCCATCGCAACCCAGCACGCACAGCACTGGAGAGATTTCTTCTAACAGCAACGACGTGACTGAGGAGTGAGCAGGGGCTGAAAGAAAGGACAAAAATTAGGAAAGGGAAGGGAAGAGGGGCAGAATCAGACTATGACGAAAGAAAAATGAAAAACAAAGAGACTGCAGAGCACTTGCAAGAGCATCCAGGATATTTTCGATGTGTTCCCTTGGTACCAGGAAATAGATTGTGTTTTCTGCCGTGCTCAGAAAACGGTTTGTCTTCCCCTGCTCTATCTGTTCAAACTGCTAAAGCGTTGCCCATAACTGAGGAAATCCATCAGCCTTCTGGGCCGCCGAGCCTGAGCCTCATGCCATCTTCTCAGCCCACCCAGCTGCCACCGAAACAAAGCCCCATCACGCTCCTTCCAGGAGGAACAAGGCCGGGGGTCTGTCGGCTGCTCTAGGAAGGTGTCAGTGACTCACTGAGGAGAGAAGAGACAATAGTCAGGCAACCGAGTGACTCACGGTAACAAAGCACGATTCATTTGCCTTCATCCTGCCTCCGGGGGTTTATACTAAGTGGGATGCAGAACTGCACGCTCAGAGAAGGGACAGTCAGCACAGCAGCTTGGACGTCTCTCCAGAATCTCATGAAACACCCCTCTGTGCTCCCTGTACCAGCTCACATGGGTGAACCCAGCCCTCGCTCTTGCTTCTGGCTTTTCCTACTCTGTTCCAGCTCTCCTACCGGATGGGTGTCACTTTTCAGCATTTAAGAGCACCCTTTTGTCAGATCAGTTCTGTGTTTGGTTTGCCTTTTTTTTTTTCCTTTTCCTTTTTTCTGGGAAGCTACTCAGTTTCTAGGAAGGACTTTTGGCCAAAATACCTCCTTGGGGTGAGGTATTTCTGGGCTAGGGATCTACACTTTCAAGCCCTTTTGTTCCCAGACTTAGCACACAGACCTGCTTTTTTTTTCCCCCTGCCTCTCCCAGTGGCTAAACAAGTGGCCCAATCCCAGGACATATTCAGCCTCCGCAAATGTTTGATTTTCTAGATAAAGTGGAGCAGCTGTGATGGGAGGGACAGAGCGAGTTGCCTCCCATTGCTCTCCTCTTCCCAAAATAGCCAGTTTGGAGCCTCACAGGCCAGATATGAGACTTGAAGGGCTCCCAGCTGCAAGCCTGTCCCTTGCGAGTCCTTAAAAAAAATCTGGAAGAGTGATGCTTCAGCAAATGAGGAGCTAAGAGCGGGGTCTTTAATAGCCCTCTTCCTCAGGAACGAGCAACGCCTTTTACCAAGGGCTCTGCCCAACTCCCACAGCCCCTCTGTGTCTGGGAAGGCACTAAGCACGATGGCTTGCAGGTGCATGATCTGAAGCGTGGCTGCCCGGCTGCAAAGCCAAAACGGCAATAATCTATCACACGCAGCGAGGCAGTCTCCCCGGCTCAAATCTCACCAGCTTTGCTATCTAGGTGCAAGGAATAACGATGGATTTAGCGTGTGCCTAGATGCACTCACTGCCTTCGCAACCCTGGAAATGGTACAAGGATTCCCAAGCAGAGGGAGATGGAAGTATCTTCACCAGCTTTTCAACACTACCTCCCAGATGTCAGGGTTTAGCTCGAATAAAACTCTTCTTTGTGCCACATCGCCTGCGTTTCGAGAGCCACGTACCTCCGCCGTGGCTGTTCTGCCGGTGTTAGGAATTGCCTGTCACAGAGAGGGACAGAAGCTCAAACTAATCTCACCAACACACCTATTCAGCAAGCAGTGCCAAAACAGTAGAGCAAGCAAAGAGGTTAAGGAATATTATCTTTAACGTCATGCAGACTAAGACCCAGGGGGCCTGGTCCTGCCATTTGGCAAACAATCCTTTGTGAAGTTTCTTGGTGAGCAGAAACCAAATCCTTCATTTTCGACAGAGCCATTTAAAAAAAAGAAACGTGTACAGGAATGCATTGTGCCAATGCTTACAACGAACGGCACAAGTCATTAGGAAACTATCATACTTAATCTTGCATACAGCAGGACCGTTTAAACGCTACAGAACAGGGAGCTTCAAATAGCTTTTTCCTAACTTTAATAACCAAGTTTACAACTGAAAGGCAAGAGCGAAAGGGGGAGGAATTTAGATCAGCGCAATGTAAACCTAGATCAAAAATGAAAGGTCTTGACTCCCACTGTTCTTATGTCAAATCATATTTGTCAAAACAAAAATTAGTGCTGAAACCTTGTTTGGAATAAAAATTAGGACGCAGTTTCTATGAAACATGATGAACTTGTTAACTGTTGAGGCACAAAAGCCTCCAGTCGTTACTGGTTATTTATCTTTACCTCTTGGGGTGCAGGCAACTCACGGCAAAACAAGAACTCAAAACACCGAGATCCCTTCTTCTGTTACGCTGGTCCTGGAGGCTTCAAAAGATTGAACTGGCTTTGATTAAAACCAGTGCCTTGTTAAAACAGCAGTTTGAAAAGCAACCATCACCAAGCGCTGCTTTTCTTGTTCTTTTCGGGTTTTTTTTCTCATTGATAGTGCTTGGAGACCAGACTGAACTTTTGACATTTATCCAGAGATTGGCACGAGAAGCCTCGGAGCTGGCTGAGCCCAAGATACCAGACAGCTTCTGGGCGGTGGCAGACTGTCCAGTTCTCGGGGGGAATCTACACAGAGACTTGGGATTATCTTGGCAACAAAGTAAACTGGGAAAATCACTGCACGGTGCTTCAAAAATCTCACTTTGCAGCCAGGATTTGCCAGTCCGCAGTCTGCGGAGTGCCCTGGGTCACGCAGAACGAGTGGTCGGGACCCCGAACTCCTGAGACAGGATCTGGGTTTGGGCCAGAGCTCCCTGCCCGCTCTGGCCTTTAGTTTCTTCTGCCAGCAAAAAAGCAGGAGGTGTTTTCCTCTGAGTTTAAAAAGAGCTTAAATAAAGATAATGGGCTGGTTCGAGAAAGAAAAAGACTTAAAAATCCATATTCAGGCAGCTGCCGCCTCACCATCCCTGTGGATCGCGTTACTTTGCCCACTGCCAGGTGAGCTGGCGCTCCTGTCGCGTTCATCCTGAGCCCCTGGAGCTAGTCCTTCATCCTCCCTCTGGAATGGCATTGCTGGCCATGCACAATCACTCCCACCTGTTTATTTTTTAACTCATAACTGTCCTCTGGCACAGAAAGCTTGCGCTAGCTATCAGTCCTGGAAAATACACCTCAGTTCCAGAAGATATTCTCAAGCAGACAGACTATCTGCTCCCATTACGAGCGGGACCAAGCCAGTTGTCAGTGATCTCCAGGACAAGGCTGCTACTGTTTGTTCAGCTGACAAAATTTAAACAGAAAATTCAAATGAAAGCAGGAAACGGGCTACAGGCCTTTTCAGAAGGAAAGAAAATCTCTCAGCTAAGTCTTCACAACTGTCTCCTTACAACCTGGTCCTCCAGCTGCCTGTGAACAGCGCCTACGGACCGCAGGGATGAAGCCAACAACCCCCAGACCTGAGTTACAGCCTGGCCTCTGCGTCTTATTTATGGAGGTTTTTGTCTGTGAACCCGACAGCTGTAACAGGGACTAACTCCATTCCCTTTACTTAAGGTAAACTAAACAAATTACATCTGAGCAACAAGGTAGCAGCAGAGAGAGATAAAGGGGACAAAAAAATAGTCCAAGAATTAGAAGAGATCTATTTCCTTTTTTATCAGCCCATTCTCCTGCAGATTAAAAAAAAAAAAAAAAAAGTCCATTAGCTTCTGAGCAACCTCATTTTTCTTTGCTTTCCAAATAAACCACTGCACCTACACTTCAGGGACTTCATCAGAAAACACTTCTTATCCAAGGTTATTTTTCCCCATCTTCTTCGCATTAATCTTCCTCACTCTCCTCTCTAGATGCCGGTCAGAAGGTCACACCCCAAATACTCCCCACCCCACGCACGTTCCCCCGAGGTACAGAGCAGGGGTGACCCCGCAGGAGAGCAGAACCCACCTCACAGAGCCCTCGGTCCCTGGCAGCTCTGTCCTCTGCCAGGCCCAGGGTGAGCAGACATCGACGGAGGTTTGGGGGTAAGACGCCGGGCACCACCGCGGCTCCCAGCTCCGTAACCGCACTAGTTCTGGTGAGCTTCGGATTCTGCCTCTCCCCAGTGCCTGTCCTGACCTGCGAGAGACACGGGGCGGGGACTGTGCCAAGTCCCTCCAGATCCCAACAAACCACCCTTGATTTCAGATGCTGACGTGCCACGCCTGATCTCTTCCACTTCACGATTCCTGAGAGATTTAGCTCTGGCAGCTGACAAACCGATGGCCCTGCTTTGTAGGCAACCAACTGGCTATTAATCTCTTCAGCTATCAAACATCTGATCCCGGAGGTGCTAATCTTCTTGCCATTCTGGAAGAAATACTTAGTGGATCCATCAGAAACCCATGCGTTGTGCTAGACACAGGGCATCACTCAAAACAACGCCGAGGTTACTGCCACTCTATGAGCTTTGTACTTCGATTGACTCAAAACACCGTAGGTTGGGTAACATCACACTCGCCTCAGCTCAGGAAAGGTCAAAGCGCTGATCATTCCCTGAAAAGGTGCTTAGGAACAAGAGAGCAACTAATCCTGGAGGCACGTGGCTTGGAAGAAGCAGAGCCTGCGGCGCATCTGACCGCGCAGAGACTGAAAGGGGACGCCACGCCGGCAGAGCCATCAGCCAAGCAAGGATGACCCACTCGCCGCCTGAAGGCAAGGAATTTTGGAGCCTGGCATTAGGGAGATTGCCCGAGCAGCTGGCCTACGAGATAGCTCAGTCTGGTTTTCCTTGTCAACAGGAGCGATTTTCCCGAGCTCACGGAAAGCGATAATGAGTCGCGGTTCCACCTGCACCACCCAACGGGTGCTGGCGTAGGCGCTGCACAGTTCCCAGGTAAATCTGGCATCACTGAGAAGCCTCTTGAAGTGCTGGCTTTTCGGCTGCTATGATCAAATTTAATACAGAATGTGTTCCAGCTGGGGAAGAAATAGCTTTTTTTTGGATTACAAACCACTCATGTTTTTCAAATATCAATTTCCCCTGAAGAATTAAGTCTATCATTCAAAGCAAACCAGCAGTGGCAGCTCTCCCCTGAACAAGTGATGGGTGAGAGAGAAAGAGAGAGCTCATGCTCATTTAGGAATGTGGCAAAGTAGACTGTGTCTGGAGGATCAGGCGGGTGAGAACGGGTTAGCAATATTCTTATGCACTGGGAAAGAAAAAAAAAAAAGAAGGAAAGAAAGGTGTTCAGCATAGAAATGAATTGCTTGTCACAGTAACAGCCCTTCGGATATTTACTTCAGTGGAAGGAGAGAGAAAAGATATACGATAAGCACCTATTGGCAACTGATTCTTAAGTATTTAATACTTGGCAGCAGCTCCCCAGTTTAATCCTCTTTTCCTCAGCGTCTCCAACCATCTTTCATCATTTAGTGATCCTCCAACAACAGGCTCTGTCCCGTCACCGCACGACTCCAAACCTCCCGGAGCTCAAATCAAACTCCTATTCGAAAGTGTCAGAAAGGAGGACGTGGTTTGCCTGAGCCTCAGCCACACAACCCTTGATCCAGGAGAGACGCCGCAAATCCACTCTCCATGTGCATCCAATCCGCTCCCCACGACACACAGATTCTATTGCAGGCTACGTCGGCTACGGAGAGCTCAGCGGAAAATTGGAAGCAATAATCATGCAAACGCTCCTTGGGGAAAAGAGGTTTTCTCCCTTGTTTGGGCAACAGGTCTTAGATGTCAGTGAAGCAGAGGTAATCACTTCTGGCCAGGATAGGGAATTTGACGAGCAAGGAGTAATCCTGGGAGGAACAGTTCAAGAAGGTTAAGCAGAAGACAACAGCAGCAACGCTGGTGGGGCAGCATGCTACTGGTCTGTTCTCTTCTGGATGTTTGGAATTAATTTTAGGCTGGTTAGAGGTAATCTGATTACATACTCATTTATTGCTCCTTCACACACCTCCTCCAGGACTTGCATCATTTAACGTGAGGGGTCCCAACAGGCCTATTAAAACAAACACACATCTCCTACCTGCAACCATTATCCACGGACTCGGAGACAGAGGGAGCGGTTAATGAGCAGCGACTGCTAATTCATCTCAGAATTCCAAGGAGAGAGGCTCCGTCGTAATAATTGGGAAGAAGGTGCCCTTCGATCTTCCAAACACTCTTCCCAAAAAGCGGCTGTGGCAGATGTGTTGTGACAGCACAGGAGAGAGATGCAGCTTGTAACTCTAGACGGCGTTTTCCCCTCAGCAGGTAAGATCTGCTCTGGAAGGGCTTTGGGGAAGAGACCCTGCCTTCTAGTTTGGGTTATAAAACTGCTCATCCCCAACATGGGTTTATCTAAAGTCCGGACAAGCAAACATCACCTCTTACAACACGTTCACAGAAACTATCTGGTCCTTAACACAAGCCCAGGTGCGAGAGCAGAATTCAAAGATACAGGAACGAAGCTACTCTTTGCCTCAAAACACAGTTAAATAGGATTAATTCCGCTCTTTGGGATGCAACGGAATGGGAGGTGCTGGGCCTGGCCACCTGCTATCAATCCAGACACTGCTAAGCACGCAAGTTAGTGCTCACAAGCTGAGCTGAGGTCCCTAATAATGATGAAAGAATCTCAAAACACTTTATTTGTGAATGCAGTGGGTCAGGAGAATGCAAATGGCCCATTACCACGTCTCAGCTGATGAGCAGGAACACACTAAGCCCTGGTAACTCCAGCCCTTGGAACCATCTGTCCATATTCTTCCTTTTCTCTCCTGTATTGTTAAAGTCACACCAACAAGGCCCTGGCTGAAAGTCTCCAAATGCTTTCCATTATGTTGCTTGACAGGATTGGATATCAAAAAAATCTTAGCAAATTGGGAAAATAGGCTGAAATAACCAGGATGCAATTCAATAAGGACACAGAATGTATTTCACCCTGAGGGAAGAACAACGAACCACGAAGCATAAGGAATAAATGGTTAGCGAGCACTCTGCAGAAAACGGTACCAAGGCTACAGCCGATGGCAAATTCAGCTCAAATCAACAATGCTGCGACGTCGCAAAAAGGAGCAAACCCCACCCCAGGACGTGTGTCACACGCAGGACATGAAAGGGCTCTTGCGCTCCACCCTGTGCTGGTAAAATCTCGGCCAGGACAGAAAAATTTTGCTCATCTGGAGACTTCAGAGGGGAGCGACTGTGCTGAGGGGAATGTCACAAAATGTGACCTGCGATTAAAGCTGGAAAGCTCCAGGGTTGCTCAGCCTTGGGGGCAGAAGACTGAAGGGAAGTTGGCAACATTTTGCAAAGACACAGACAGAATAAGACGGCAAACCATTCCCCGACATCCACAGGGAAAGGCCAAGAAGTCACAGCTTGATTTTCCACAGGAGAGTGAGGTCAGACACCAGCAGAAGCTTTAAAATTGCAAAGCACTGAAGCAGAAGGCCTGCGATGACTTTCCAACACGGGGTAGCTTAGGGCTGGCTTAAGAAGGGAAGGACTAAACGACCTCTCACTGCTCCTTTTTTATTCTGCGATTACTCGCTAAGATGAATGAGAATTGCAGGTCTCCAAAAAGCCTCATGAAGATGCCCCTTAGAGAAGCACCGACGTGCTGCCGAGGGAACGATGCGCGACATAAAATGCTTTCTGATGGCTCGATTCCCTGCAAACCCCCAAAGCTACCTTAGTGACAGAGTACATCACAGTTACAATTTTGGATGTACAGAGAAGTCAGGAAATTAAAAATGCTGGTTCCCACAGCAACCAGGATGCAGACTGCCAAGAGAGAAGGACTGTTCTAGCCCAGTCAAAAGGTGTTAATTTTAATGCCTGAAGGCAACTTCCACTTCCAGAGGCTTGAAGAAGGCCTCGGTGAAGTCAATGAAAGCTCTTTGCTCTCATGTACGGGAAAAACTTGATCCTCGCTTTCTTTGTTCCTGAATTACCTGCTCTTGCTTGCAGAGCACGGTACAGATTGGAGTCGGGAAATTCAGATGAGACAGACAAATCAAGGCTGCTGCAAAGACCATCGCCGGGAATGCTGTGATCTCGGACTGCTCTACACTTCCCTATTCATGTAATTTGTGCCTTCCCATCCTCCAGGTCTGAGAAGAAATTATATCCCTGTGTAATCCTGTATTCAGATAAAAGCATTGTGCCAAGAAATAGGGGTAACTTCAGTGTCCTTAATTGCATGTTTGTACCAGAGCAAGGGTGTTACGGGTAGATTGCAACTGGTACGGAAGCAACCTCTGCCTTTAGAAGTTCCTCTTGAAACACCTTCACCTTCCTGCACTGAGTTTTTTCTGCATTCTTCTTTTGGGAGCTGCATATAAAGTGTGTTAGGGCGCAGCAGATTTTCTTTTGAGAATAAAACATCAGAAGAAGGATGAACAATTTTAGCAAGTCCAAAAAAATCCTCCCCATTTTTCACCCTGATGTCTCAAGCAAAGGCTAAGGGATTTTCTTGAACTTCCAAAACATTCTCTCTAGAGACAAGAACAACCCCGAGAGAGGCTAAAAGAGAGTAATTTTTAAGAAGTGTAAAGGTCTTCAAATAACAAATACCTACCACAATATTCTGAACACATAGATCCAATCTTGAAACCAGTGAAAACCTGGAAGTCGATATCCTACGGGATGATGTTAAACTGACTGATTAAGTGAGATAAGGGCCTTCTCTCATCCCAAATGGTAGCAGAGATGGGAAAAAAAAAGTATCAGAAACAAGTACCTGGAGAAATGAGAGAAAAGGAAATTCTGCAGCAGGAGGCATTTGAAATGCAATCTCCTGAAGGTGAATACAAAAATGTCAAAATCTAACACTAATCCAGACGAATATCTGATGAGATACGTAACGAAGGCAGCAAGAAACTTCAGCAGTAGCACAAAAAAAAAAAAGATATGATAAAGCAGTTAAGTTCTAAATGCGAAATCTAACAGAGCAAAGCCAGTTCGGAACCTGCTGATCTCTTCAGAAGTTTCAAGAGTGGAAAATGAATGAATTAAACCAAAAGAAGCTGAGTGGGGGTTTTGCTACACAGTTTATAGCTGCCCATCTCCGAATAAACACAGAAAAGCTAAATACAGAGGGATAAAGATAAGAAAAACGGAAGTCTCAAGATATTTCCAACAAAAAAAGACGTAGCTAAGAGGACGTTTTTAAAATATTCTTAACTCGCTCCTGCCTTTTTACGTAGTTTCTGGTAGCGCCCGCCTGCAGGTGGGTTTGTGCCCAAAGCAGGAATTACGTCAGGAATTCCGTAAAGCACCTGATTGCAAACGGGGGATTAGAAAACGAAGGGCCCTCAGCACTTTGGAAAGATCTGTTCGGCGCGAAGCAGAGGTGTATCGGTGCGGTCAGGAGCTTCAAGTCTGCTCTTCTACTCTGCATATTCTGTGTTATTATCAAGGCGATGCAGGGGGTGCCGTTAAGATCCCTGGTTTTTTTTTAGTCCCAGCCAGCTGGAAGCGCCAAACCTTCAGTTGCCACCAACGCCTCCATAATCCAGAGAAAAATCGGTGAGCAGTCCAACTACACCCACTCTCAGTTGGCTGCCTTTTAATCACACGCTCAATATCTCTGAAGATTAGACAATTATTTCCGCATAATTAGTGTCCGGAATGAGGCGCAAACAACATCCATAATGGGGTGATTTCTTTAAAAAATAAAAATAATAAAAAAAGAATAAAAAAGCTGAAGGAGAAGCTCACTCTATTTTGAAATACAGCCTCCAGAGTCTGAAAAAAAAAAAAGAAAAAAAAAAAAAGAGTTACAGCCTGGATTGTTCTCTTGTCTACATGGTAACGGGGCTGCTCATGCGTGCCTCGCTTCCTCCACACCGCTGTACGTTCTGCTCCTCAGCATCTCAAAAAGAGGTCCCAAAGAACGCTCTCTGGTCACAACACAATGTTCTTTCTTTTTCTGCTTTCATCTGCTACTTCACTGGCTGTTTTTCTATTTTATTTTGGTTCTTTTTTTCGTTTCCTTCTCCTCCGTTTTGCTGCGCAAAGCAGTTCTGACAAATCCCGAGACGCTCTCCTGCTTTCGGCCTCATTAAACTCCAAACTGTTCAGGGTCAATGGAAAGTTCATGAAACTCATGAGGAAGCCTGGGATGATTAATGGTTTTACACTGAGATAATGTGGAGTTTGCCTGGTTTCCTGCTAACGACAGGCCCAGACCCTCGCTGTCGGATCTTTGCAGCTGTCCTCAGACCCAAAAGCCCGAACACGGAGACACTGGAACGTGCATCTGTGCTTTCTATCTTAGGCCAAGGTTGTTCTCCACTGAATTTTCCGAGTTTTTTTCTCTTTTCTAAGATGTACATTTCAGCTGAAGGGAGAGGAATCTGTTGAGTTCAAATAATTTTTTTTTTTCCAGAATTGCCGCCCCAGTGGATCTGATCAGGCCCCAGAACAAGGGCTCTGACAGCAAAAGTGTTTGTTTGAAGAGGGCCCCAGGCCACTATATGAAACATTAGTAGGTTTTTTTTTTCTCCCTGTTTAAACTTTTCAAATGAGTATTTTAAGCTGACAAGTTAGTGCCTGTCAGCTGAGTCATGGTAATAAGCTTAAATCGCTCAGTGTGAGGTTTAGGGTTTGGTGGGGCTCTGGTTTTCGAGCAAATGCTTCAAACAGCTCACCTGCAGGAAGGCACCGGCCTCGGCGTGAGCCAAGGTGAGAGCACAGTGAGAACAGGTCTCCTCGAGTATTAGTGACAACCTTGGTGTCTAGGAGTGATCTGTAGCAGGTGGGAAGCAAGAGAAAAAAACCACCACCACATAAAACCGTAACAGGAATAAATGCCAGCTCTAACATGAATCACGCGACCAGTCTCCAACGAGTTTGATATTTGGAGGATATCCTGATTCACGGCTTCCTGCTCACAGGGAAGAAGTTTGTTGCTGCAGATTTCATGACAGCAAAAGCCAATGTCAGCTCAAAATGCCCTTCCTGAAAATAATATTCAACTGGGTAACATTATACGTAACAAAAACAACAGATGATGATGCCAGGGAGCAACAGTGTTCCAGCAACATCATTATTACAATATATTCTTCTCTTTAAAGAGCCCACAGAGCCAATCATCTAATGACAGGTGCAATAGGTAGCAGCAATAATTCGGCATACAAATTCAGAGAGCTATTATTATTATTATTATTATTAATAACAGTAGCATTTTAATCACATAAAAGGACACTTCAGGGTTTTGTAATTTTGTGATCACAGGCAAAGAGACACAGGCAGAACAGAAAAGCTGCACCAAGTGATTGCACAATTGGAGGCTACCATTTCTCTTCTGGTACTTAGAATGTTGCTAAATTAGTATTTTCATCCAATTACCTTTCCCAGGCTAAATATTCAGACATCAACTCCCGTTACTGCTAATTGAGGTGGGCACAATTCCTCCCGGCTACGTGGTTTCCCAGCTAAACCCCCCACAAAGGAAGCAGCTCCTCGGAAAACGTTCGGCTCAACAGGCAAGACTGGATGGCTGGAGGGACTAACGCTGGCATGTGAAGCTTCTTGCTTCCCCAGCACCTGAGGGGGTGCCCAAAGAGCTCTCCAGCTGCTCTTAGAAGTTCCTCTGAAAGTTCCTCTGAACTCCTGAAAGGAGGAACTCCTCGGTGGTGGAAGCTCCGTGGAGAGAATCTCCATCCAGATCAGAGAGAGGGGGCAGGTGACAGTGTCACAGCGCGGCGAGGAACGCCGGCAGGATTGCACAGCATTTGCCAGAGAGAAAAAACTTTGAAGGTTTCTGAGTCTCCGGACAATCAACTTGGTCCTTTCTAGAGGCCTCTCTGTATACATTCATGTGGTCACTCCTTTTCTTTCTCAGCCTCTTCAAACCCTTTTTTTATCCTGGAGAGCCAAAATAGCGCAATTTCCAAGCAACCGAGACCAATGACCTCCCATCTTCAAAACAAACAGTCGGGACAGCTCAGGCCATCGTCTGAGCTGAGCACACAAACACGGCCTAAGCAGCCACGGATCTTCCAGGAACTGTTACCCTGCCTGTGCAGAGAGCCCGGCGTACTCTGTCACCCAGCAAACAAACGTGGGACAACGTGGAGCACCCGACACGAGGGTGAAGGCTAAACACCGCATTTCTTTTAGATCCAGCTGCTGTCAGACCTTTGCCATCCAGTTCTGGTGACCCGGCCATGTCCTAGATTGTGTCACACAAACTCACGTCAGATGAAGAGATCACAAAGCCTCACCAAGATGCAAAAATTCAGCATATGCTGAGAGAAGCAATGGCTGTGACAAGGCAATTCATAGTTTTAGGCGTGATTTCAAGTGGGGAGAGAGCAAAAAAAAAGGGGGGAAACCTAGTTAAGGAATGCTATTTTTATACTAAAATTAATATCCTAATGTGCAGTTAGGTAGTGAAAAATTACTGTCTAACAGCACAGCAAGGTTCCATATTTACTCGCTGTCACTGATTTCAGAGCAAATTGGCTCAGGTTATAAGTCAAAGAAGGATTCCTCTGCTGCCAGCACTGCACACTTCAGGAGATATCTGAGAATCAGGCTTCTTACCTTATCATTGTTAAAAGACTGTGCAATCAAAACGTAACTGACAATTCAGCTGATGCATGAGCAGAAATAGATGCCAGCTCACTCTCCCGTAGCTACAGAAACTCTGTAAAGCTAACAGGATTTTAAAAACATTTTGTCAGAAAAATAAGTGGCTATGACAGACCCAGGGAGCGGGCAGAATAATAATTCAGCTATCTAATGCTGGATATCACAGTGACAGGTGCATTTCAAGTGCTGCGCTCCAGAATACGGTTGCCCTCTCCAGCAGCCTCACTCGGAGGAATTCAACACGCTTTGCAAACATCAATTAATTTAATGCTCACAACACTGGGGACAGGAATGCTGAGACACTGAGGCAAGAAGGGTTAAAATAACCAGATCAGCACTGGCAACACAATACATACCTGCAGATCTCTAGCCTCCACCCGCAGCCACAAGCCCAGCAGTGCTATTTATTAAGTAGTTGTCCTAAAGAAGCACGTTTTGGGTTTGATTCTAACAGTGGCCAGATACTCGGCAGGTCTTCCTTCCGTCAGCTTAAGTGAGGAGAGAATTTTTGCAGGTAATTCTGAAAGCCCTGCAGTCACGCAGTCATTCACACCAGAGCCTTGTGGTTATTCTAAGAGATCATCCTTCCACCCTAGTAGTGTGCTTTGCCCGTTTCCATGGCATAATTTCCAGGGAAATCACCACGCATCTGAAATGGCTGCAAGCCTAAAACGTGTTTACCCCACTTGAGGGCACGGGCTGGGATGTTCAGCGTGGCACATCTCATCACAAGCATCACAGGTGAATAAATAACGCTCATGAAAGAAAGACGGTGAGTGGGTTTAAGAAAAGGGCTTTCACATTGTGATGGTTACAAGTGACAGCAATCAAGACTTCTGTACAAATAGGCTATGTCCAGAGAACCTTGA
>NW_009727955.1:378-21492 GCF_000703405.1 Apaloderma vittatum | reverse complement strand
GGAATAGGACGCGGAGAGCAGCAACCCCAGGCAGGAATGTACGACCGAGTCACCAGATCAAAGTCCAAGCGAGGGAGAAGGCTGCCTGTCCGTGTATGTGGGAGCCTAAAGCTTACCTGGGTAGTGGGCACGTCTGATCTCTGGGTATGAAGTTCAGAAATGGTACAGATACCTGCCCAGAGCTCTGCTGCTCGTGATTTTCTGGCCATTGGGGCAGAGGTTGTGGAGGAATGCTAGCTCAGGGCTGTTAAGAGAAGCAGAAAGCTATGTAGGAGCAGAAGGTGAGCGTTTATTTTGTGTTTCTACTTTGATTAGAGAGAATATTTGATCAAGAGCAGCTCCCCCGCTTCCCCCAGGGTGAGGCTGCTAAACTGAAGGGTAGGCTACAAGTGAGCATCACATCCACAACAAGAAAATGTATCACCCTTCAAGAACTTGATTGCTTCTCATGCACACAAACACACTTGAAAATAGCCCCAAAGAGGTTTCTTCCCTCCCACAGGGAAGCAGCTGCAGAGAAATCTCAGCTTAATATTGACACCTCCAGCCTGAAAAGTACCTGATTTGCTCCATTATACATGTAATTTGGAACAAAAAGATGCAGCACGTGACAGGAGGTGGAACGGGCAACAATGAACAAAGGCAGCAAACGGTGCCCTGTCCTAATTTCTAAGCCTCTGAGGACAGGAGCAATGGAGGGCCAGAGCAACGGACGACCCGATGTTGCATCCTTTACCAGTCCCAGTAAAATCCTTTTTCCTCCTGGAAAAGCCTATCAAGAGGCTGAGATGTACCACGTAGCTTCTCTTCTGCAACTGTCTGCAAATCCTTGTGCTCCAAAGTATCCTCCTTGAGAGTGCTCACAGGCATGCTACAAACAAGCATAAGTACTGCCAATTGTTTTAGCATGATAAATGCATTTAAAAGCTTTCAATATTTCTGTCTGTTTACAGGCAGGCTCCTTGAGGAATTTTGACAAGCTTGCTAGAATGGAAAAGTTGCAAAATGCCTAACTTAATGCTGAAGTTAATGCAAATTCTCAAGTAAGAAACCTGGGTGTTCTCGGGATGTGGCAAGAGGAAGGCAAAGGATGAACAAACCCAAAATGAGCCTGGGCAGCAGCTGGCCATGGGCAGCCTGTGCTCATCCAGGGCACGTTTCCAAAACTGCTTCTTCTGGACACCCCGGCAATCGGCAACGCGGCTTCCAGGCAACGTCCAGCATTGCACAACCACGTGCAAGTTAACCCTCCTGGCACTTCTGCAGGAACTAAAGAGCCAAGTGCCTCATCGAGGGCAACAGAAGGACTTGATGGTGGCACCACGAGCAGAAGACCAGGGCTTCTCCTGGCGCTGCGGCTAAACTAAAAGCCAGCCCTTCCTCTGCCCGGGCCACCTGCCCTCACAGCCCACAGGCCAAGCAGGGCTGCTGCTCTTCAAGGGTTTGGCCACCCTAGAAGACACAGGATGCTATTTCCACCTTCAAACCTTCAGGTTCACACACCTCTCAGATCCCCAAAGCTAATGAGGCTTGTGTAGGAGGCTGTACTCCTCCCAAAGCCGTCCATCGACATGTCTACCACATCCCTCTATGAAAGATCACACCCAGGTCATGTACCTGACGTGAAGAAGGACTGGGACACCCAGAGAGTGCAAAAACAGGAATGGGAGTGTTTCTTCAGGCTATATTAGTCCATTCCCTTTGCCTCAAGGAAATAAAGCTCACTGGTAATTTGCCCACTGAAGAAGTCCATTTCCACCCTAATCTGGGCAACGGACTCAGGGAGATAATCTCTGCAAAACAGATTCCTGCGGAAAGAAGCTGAGAGACCTCTGTAAAGCAAGTGTGGATGGGTGGGAAAGGGCTGCTCAGGCAGGTTCTGCTGGCCTCCTCACCGTGACACAACCTGCGCAGGCAAGGCCAAGCTAGGGCAGAGAGAGCAGAACTGGGAAATGCTTTGAGTGCAAATCAGGAAACAGACAATTTCTATCTCAAAAAGTCAACAAGTATCCCACCAGAAGGAGTAGGGGAATAGCTCTGAAATTACGTAAGTGGCTCACACGAAAAAACGGTAATCTGCTAAAGAGTAGAATTATACAAGCCAGTAAGCACCGAGTATAAAGAGCTTTTAATATTGATTCATTCACTCAATATTTCATGGAATTCACATCTTGCTCAACAGTGGAGCAACGAGAGAAAATGCTCAGTTTGGTGAGGTCCTGACGTCTACAGGATCAGACAAATAGCAGCATTGTCAGGTTTGGACTGACTTCATGTTTTAGTAAAGACACTGGTTGGCTTTGGCACTGCTGTTCAGACACGTTTGTGCTCGGTCTGTACGCAGAGGTGATACAGGCTGGGCACCCAGAGATGCCCAGCAATGGGATACGGGGACGTAACCCCAAGGACACGTGTTGAAAGTTTCCCTTCATCAAAGTGAAAAGAGGAAAGAGTTGAAAGCCGTCACAGATAAGGAAAGGAACTGACGTGGACATGTGACCTGTAAAAAAATTCAAACGCAAGCGCACCAGAACTGATTCAGAACTCACCAAACATGTTACCGATGTGGCCGTTCTTAGTCAGCGGTCGCAGCTCATTTTTCCCGAGTGCGTATTGTTTGTAGTTATCCCAAGCGAATTTCATCATCTGTGAAAAGAAAAACTCAATGAAAGCGCTCAACAGAACCGAAAGTTTTCTGACCTTCAGCTCTGGGAACAAACAGGAGTTTCCCATTCACTGCTAAACCTGGCAATCAATGGCCCATTAATTACAAAATTCTTAATTTGCACTGAACGCTCATGAATGGGGCTGCGTTCAGCAGTTTGCGAAAGTCTCGAACTCGTCTCTTCTGGTGCCGAATTTGGGACTGGCACAGCTCAGGGATCCAACACACCAAGAGTCCACTTCTCCCCTGGGCCGGGCAAAGCAAGTGGGAACTTCAGAACAATGTCTCCATCTCTGACCTTTTTCACAGAGGATCAGTATTTCAGAATGGCGATGAAAACGGGCTAAAAATACACGGCCAAAACTCAAATATCCGTAAGCACAGGGATGTTACCTTCTGAGTTTTCACATTTCTTTCTGACAGTGGTAATGATCCAACTGCCAAACCACCCACCAGGTGCCCACCCCGCAGCAGTTACCCACACAGCCTGGGCAAAGCAGCACACAACAACGCACTTAATACCGGGGTGAGCAAAGGAAGAAATCAGTCTTTGTTTAAGCACTGCGCAGGAGGGGTTTTTGTATTAATTAGCAGAACGCATTCAGAAAGAAGAGAGGGGAAATACATGACATTTTTGATATCTTCCTACCAAAACTCCAAAGTGCTTTCTTACGACAGCCCTGCAGATGGGCTGGGTGATTTCTGAGAAACCCCTTCCAACTCAAACAATTCCTTTTGGGACTTTTGAACTGTCCTGCCCGGGCTCAGCACATTAACCTTTCCCTGAGGACTGCAAGTTCCAACACACACACACACCAGCACAGCTTTTTCTGTCCTCCTGCCCCTTTGGCTCCAGCTGGTAGGAAAAATTAAACCTACAAGTATCCTCTCTTTGACTAGGAGAGAGCAGGACTTGTCAGCTTCTAAGTCGTGCCTTAAATAAAGCTCCCTTTTATAACCCACACAGCCTGGCTCTGAGCAGTTTCAGCGCCGGCATCGCAGTGACCCACACGTTCTTTGATTCAATCCCTGGAAGAAAAGTCAGATAACAAAGGGGAAGAAGGCAGCTTCAGAGAACTGACAATATTTTCCACCATCGGTCAACAAAGATAAGAGTCTCCTAAAACACTTCACTCAAGACATCTGAGAGAAAATGACAGTTTAAAACAAATCATTCCTCCACGGAACACCCCTGTCTAGTGCCTGCAACAGCATTTACTGCTCTATTTCAGGATCAAAATATGCAGGTTACTTTGGTCTAAAATGCCTACTGTCGTTTCAGTTCTTACTTTTGTCCTTCCCTCCAGCTGTGTGTTTCACAAACCCAACGTTGCAAGCCTCTGGCAACACCCTCCTTCATTAGCACACGTACACAAAAAGCCACATCACCAGATTTTGCCCCCCCTCCCCTTTTTTTTTAAACACGAAGCTTCCAAAGTAAAGTTTCACAGAGCTGGTCCCAGGGATGAGGATAAACATTTGCTGAACTGATTGGTAACACTCAGACTCCAACACCACCGGGAGAAGGAAAGTTGGACAAACAAATTGAGTCAACTTGGGTTTTAAAAACTCAGTAGGGGTTGAATTAGTCACTCAGAACGCTCTGCTCCGAGGACACTAAATAATGACAAAGAGGAACAAAAAAAAGTAAAAAAAAAAAAGGAAGAAATCCACCACAAAATTCACTCAAACGGTCCTCAATCGTATTATTTTTGCTAAATCTCTGGGGTTTTTTTTCAGGGGCGGCATTATTCTCAGTGGGAAGTTCTCATTCTTGATTAACATCTTTGAGGAACTCTGGACTCTCTCTCTGACAGCACCGAGCAAATGTTTTTTATGTCTCACAGCTTGATCCTGAAGTTTACTGCAGAAAGGATGGTGCTTCAGCGAGCGATAGGGCTCATGTACCCGAAAGGAAACAGCCCGGCAATCTATTTGGGTCATTTCTCTTTTCAGTCAGAGATGAGGAAGAAAGACCCACCCTTCTGGCATACAGAGAGCCTGGACGCAGAGAGGATGTGGAAATGACTGTTTTGTTGCATAAAACTCCTAACGTTGTCATTCTGAACCGGCCTCATTTTCAGCTGAGTATGAAATTTAAAGTCGCTTCCTTCCCTCAAGTTTTTTAACCCCTCTGTTCCAGAAGATTCTTCTTCAAAGCATGCGAGAAACCAAGCACCTCTGCCACGGTGGCTCTCTGGGACCCAGAATTTGCTGACAGCTCCATCGCAGGCAAGAAAACAACGCCGGGTTTCCCTTCAAGAGCCGCTGATATCCTGCAAGGGATATCTTCCCTCCTTCCATCTCCCCACACAGGGAGGTACCGCACGAGGCCAGGCACCCTGAAGCAACTCACTTCACACAGGACTCCCACGAGCTATTTGAATAAATACCTTTATTCTTCATTTGCCTATTGGACCATTTAAGGCTGCATTTGTCACGGCGTTGCAAGAAGTTCCACCACAAAACGATTTCTTGGGCTGTGCTGCCTGCGACCCTCCCTCTCCGTTCTGTCCCGAGCTGATAATCAGGCGGAGGATGGATGAGATTGGATACGCCGCCTCGTCCTACTAAAGGGTTGTCAGTTTGCCTTTACGTGAACAAGATTTTGCTCACTGCTTTAAACCCTGTGTATTTGGGAGGCGAGATGCACAACGAGGTGCCCTTTCATCTCCTCAGATCAAGCTTTCCTCTCGCTAACGACGGCTCCAAAAGCGGCAACTGGAAAAGTTTAAAAGCCAAAAGCATCTGCGCCGTTCTGCCCGTTCTGCCTTCCCGCAGCTGTCTTTCCAAGCCAAATTTAGCAGTTTTGACTTCCAAACCACTCAAGAGATTCATCAAGTTTCTAAAAGCGGGGACTCCACATTTATAGCCCGCGGGGAGGACCGAGACGGAGCTTTCGGAAACTTTCTCTTCCCGAGGTTCCAAGCATCGGCCTGAAACCAAAGGGGACGGAGCCGGGAGGTCAGAAACAGAAAGTTCACGGTGTGAGGTGTTTGGAGTCACTTTTCTGATGAGATGCCAAGGTTACAAGTGAATATTTTTAAGTCAATTTAGTCATGACAGATCACGATACATCCGCATTCCCACTCGGCTACTTTAGATTTGAAAAACGGCACCAGAACCCCAAAAATTATGGAAATAGATCCATAATTTCAGATTTTGTTCTTACAGACAATTAACTATTTGGCCCTGAAATTCTAATCACTGTGGCTTTCAGTTGATTTATAGCCAAGACTTCCAAATTTAGAATCGAATTTGTCAGATTGCTTTTTCTTTAGTCTAACCTGTAAGTCACTTTTTACTTTTGAGGCTAAAAACTTGACCGAGGAAGTGTTTTTGCTCTGAAGAGACGTGCAAATCTGATGTTCTTTAATATATGCAGTAACGAAACCACTGAAAATCCCTGGGTTTATGTACTTGCAAAAAGCAGAGGGATGAGAGAAAAAAAAAATATGAAAAAATAAAAATCCCCCACACTCTTTTTGTTACCAAGGAAGATTTCAAAATGCAGAGCATTCCCAAACAGCTATTTGATTAGTTTTATCCATCTAGGCTGGGATAATTAGTAAATGCTTAAAAGATGAAATCTAAATATACCGACCAATCAGCCCCTTTCAAGAACTTCCAAGGAACATTACACAAAGCCAGTATCTTCACTTTCGTGGCTCTTCAGCCTCCTTTCTTCAACTCCTCTTTAAATATTTGACTATCAACCTAGCTAAGAAATGTCTGGTTTGGGGTTTTTAAACAAAAAACAAAAAACAAAAAACCAAACTGGTGGTGGGTGTAATTTTAAATTTTCTATTGTATTTCTTATTTGGTTTTCCCCACCCCAAATCACCAAACGGGTTTCTCTTCCTTCCTCTGCAGCCGGAGGAAGGTCAGTCGTCACAGCAGTTTCAAACCCAGGACCTGTTCTTTCCCATCTCTAACCTTTTCTTCTACCCTGAAATAGCCCCGTTCTTGTTTGGATTTTTAACCTGCAATATAATGTCACATATCTTCCCCAGTTTTGCAAAAAAATAATCTGCTGGGTAACAAGTTGCAGAGAAAAAGAGGAACCGACTGTCAGTCTTGCAGCCAGAAAAAAAACAAATTTGCCTGAACCCATCAGGATAAGCCATTTATATTTGGTATTTTTTCCTAATCAGGCTTGCATACAGGTGTATAATTCAGGACTGGCTGTGGGAAAGGTAACAGAACGCTATTGTGTTTATTTTCTGTTGCTGTTCTTAATATTATCACATTCAGATACACGCATCCACACAAACACCACGGCAGAATGTTACAGAAAGGCTGGAATTTATTTGAGAACCTCTATACTAAAGCAGGGCAACTTCTCAGGTGACTTCTTTGAGACAGTCGCCTTAGAAATGTTCTTATGTAACAGAAAAATAATAACAGGAAAGCTGCGTGTTAACTCCAGCTGATTGAAGGCTTCCATTTAGGCGGACGCTAATATCCACAGGCTTTTACTTCATGGGTTTAAAAGCCCGCAACTGGCGGAACAGACAGTGCTTCAGCACATCAAAGACGTTACCAAGCAACCCACAGAAACGGACACCGACATTGATAATCCATCCTAAAGTAATTACGCTTTATAATTAAAGATTACAGTAAATCCAATAGATCCCAACAGGAACTTGAGCAATTTAGAGACACGCCAGCTAACCTGCCCGTTTTACAGCATCCACGTGAGCTTCCGCCTCTGAATAAAACATCGAGTGAACTGCAGAGATTTCCATTTAATGGGCCTCCAAACAACTGATTAACCAGTAGAGTCTCACCGCAGTAAGCGTTAATTTAATGTCACCTCAGTTCTCTAAATAAAATCTCACTCTTCATTTAACAGACGGTAAAGGGGCGACCGCCAGCAAAACCTTTGCAAAAATCAAGCCAAAACACAAGCTCTTCATCGCCGACCGCTTTCCGTCCCTGCCCGAAAACTTCCACGACCGCGTGCCTCAGCTCATCCTCCTACACCGCAGACCTCATCCTTTTAAGAGCACCAAACGTAATAAAGAGAAATAACCCAAGTGTATAAAACAGGGTGGGGCCGAGCTCACCGGGTGGATTTGTCCTCTCTCTTCTTTCGCCCAGTGACCTCGCAGACCCTGAATCATTTCGCCCGAGGTGGCGGTGGCAGACACAAGGTCAGAACTCGACGGCGTCTGCACCTGGCGTCAGCGATGACTTAACACGGCAGCAAGAAGCACGGGCAAGGTCCCTGACTTGGGAGAGTATAAATTATTCTGCTGCGGCTGCACCGAGGCGGTAACGCGGCGCTGAGTCGAGGAGGCAACCGGCGGGAGCGAACGCGGCGATTACACGCACAACCGTGCCCGAGGTCGATCAGCCTCCCAGCTCACACAAGACTGATTCCTGTCGCAAACCCGCTTCCTCAAAACAAAATTTCTGCAAACGCCACCTTTGGAACGACACCCAAAGCTCAGGAAAGCCTCAGCTCTCCGACCGCTGCCTTCACCACCCATCTACTCAGTTCTTCCCTAAACGCAACATCGAGGCTCGCGTTTCCATTCCCAAAGTGCCAGCGCGAGCACACAACCCCTTCCGCGCGCCTCAGATCTTTATAACAGGTTCTGAAACAAATTTCCAAACTGTGTCAGCCTACAGACTGCAAATACGGCAGCGGGTTAACGGGAGAGAGATGCTGTGAACTACTTGTTACACATCGCTTTATCCAGAAGCAAATATAACCGAGTAATTGAAGCTACGGGCGAGCGGGGCTTTGCTTCAGATTCCTCTGGCAAAGCCTTGGCAGCTCAAACTTGCATGGGTGGGTTGTATTTTTTTTTTTAACATCAGTCACTATCACAGCTCACTTGCTCTTGCACGATAGCCAAAGACCCAGCAGGCCCCTGCTCAGAAAACTGATCTTCCACCACTGGAAGCAACGGAGGAATTCGTTACGACGTTAGAAGAAATCGCCTCCCATCAAACAGCCACGAGGCACCTTCCAGCAAGTTGCAATAAAAAATAAAAAAACAAGTTTCAACTTCTGCTTGCTGTTCGCAGACAGACGGTCCAGCTGAGTAAAGGGGAGCTGTTCAGCTCAGATCTGCAGAGGTAAGCACTCTCTCCCCGCTATGATCAGGAAAAAAGCAAGACTGGAAGCCTGATTTGCGCTGGGGGAACAGAAAAAAAAAGCCCAGCACAGAGCAGTCCAAGGTCATTAGTGTTAGTGACAAGGGCAGAAAGAGAACTCGAGAGTCTTCCTGACTCACAGCCCCTGCTAGGAAAGCTGAATGGAAGAACAGCTCAAAACACAATTAAACTAACTCCTAATTAAATTCCTAATGCAACTAGATTTAACCGTGTCAAGAGGAGGGAAAAAAAAATAAAAACCTCTGATAGGACCATCTCAGGCATTAAAACCCAGCTGGATCCAGCTGCATCTAAATCAGGAAAGATGTCAGCAAGAGCAGTTGATTCTGCAGTTCGTTTCTTAATGAGATTCCAGACTGTAAGAGGACGACAATGGTTTTGAGAACAAATTTGCAAGTCTAGACCAAAGCACGGGGTGATTTAGTAGCGAGATGAGAAAAGCTGTTGTCTCATCTCCTTCGCTTCCCAGAATTAAAGCTCATGGAACATTCTAATAGAAGTAAGAGGTATCTGTGTTCTCAGCCACACTGATGTTGTCAGCTGTGTGTTTCTTCCGAGCCTCTGTAACAGGTCAAACACATGAGATTCCAGAGCACGACCCAAAAGCCAGCACTAAAACCGATGAAGATTCTTCTTGTGCTGAGCTCGTTACCTCCAATTGCTGTCACGAGGTTTAGGGAACCTGCACAAAGACAATCCATGATGTCCAGTTTGCACCCGGCAGTCTTCACCAGAGGAACCAGCCATGTTAAATTTGAGGGATGATTTCTTCCTTCAATGGATATTCAAAAACTAATCTGGCAAAAAATATTGAGGTCGGTGTTGAAGAGCAAATCTCGCTATAGCTTGTGTGACCCAGATGAAAGGGAAGATGTTGGGCCAGCAAACACATGGCAAGCGAACAAGTGAGACACAGGAAAGATTAAAAATTGAAGAGAGGACACTTCAAGAAAGATGAGCTTAAATAATTACGATCTCCCTTGTTAACACCACAGAATAAAGGCAGAAGTAGCTCTTTGAGCAACATCTGGTAAGGATGAGGAAATGAGAAAAAAAATTAAGGTTCTTATAAAACATTGGGAGCTTTTTGACTCTACAGAATTTGAACCTAGCTCTGGTTTACTGCTTCCATGCATTCACATTTCCCACCCAAACCAGATTTAGGGGGCCGGTTAGCTCAGTCAGCTGAGCGTGGCGCTAATAATGCTGAGGTTGCGGGTTCAATTCCCGTTCAGTCCCCATGCGTTGCCTGATCTAGTCGAGAGGTGACGTCCCTGGCGACAGGGAGGCTGGATTAAAACGATCTCTAAGGTCCCTTCCAGCTTAGGCCATTCTATGATTTCCCAAAAAGAAATTTGAGTTGTGAGTACTTACACAAGTGCTTTAAAAGCAGAAGATACCAAAACTTGCTCAAGTAACAGCAGAAGATTTGAAATCAATCTCTTTTGGCAAAATACTGGGATGCTAGATAATATTTTAACATCAGCATTTACGTACTTCAAAGTATTAAACCCCACCTATGAACGACATCACACTGTGCTGCGCTTCAATGCGACGCGGGTTCCAGGAATTCTTGCAAGTGCCGCGATTCTGGAAGCGAAGAGGCACCACCTATCCAACCGCACACACACGGGCTTTCCCGCACGAAGAGGCCTATCAAGCAAATATCTTCCCCAACGCCACTGCCATGTCACAAGTCATTACCTTTACATTCTCATGTAACGGTTCACTTCACAAGATTACTTTTGCTAACAAAGTCGCGTGGTAGGAGGCGTCTGTCAAACACGCCAACGACTCTTTCTGCAGCTGCTGCCAGGGGTTGCACGCACAAAGGGCGGCAGCGGATCCCGAAAGCCAGCGACACGCTTTGCGTGACACTATTATTTGGATTTCTCCAAGTCTTTTTCACTCTGCGTTGGACAGTCTGGTAATGGCTTTTTTAAGTGAGTACTATTTCATTCCGGCACACTTGGTGAAAAGAAAGCAGGAAAAAAAATTACTTACCTCGTAATTGTGCTTCTTCAAACGCCACCTCAGAGTCCCACTCCTGAATTTTGTGCCTGCAGCATAAATCATGCAGGAAATTCCCCTAACTCTGAAGATTTTGGGCACTGTGACATACCTATAGGCTGCCTTGAGGGCTCTTACTTTTCAGCTCTGTCCCTTCAAGCACGTACAGCACACAGTCTTCATAAATCCCTAATTACACACAGATTACAAAATCCCCTTAAAAGTGACCAACGTTCCAGGTGAACGATGTACGACCATCACTTAAACCCATCAGCTCCTCACCATAATATCCTCACTTGAAAAGGGAAGGGGATGGAAACACGAACACAAAGCAAGACTGTTTTTCCAGACCTGCATTATGTCAAGGTAAGGATTTTTTTCCCTAAAGATACCACCTGCACAGGATTCTCATGTCTGGAGGGGGATGCTTTAAAAGAAGCTGTAGGGGTAACTAACCAAAGGCAGGCTGTAAGGAAAAAAAAAAAAAGAAAAAGAGGGTAGGAACATTTTCCTTTTTCAAGGAAAATAATAAAAAGGAAAAAAATAATCTCTAGAATTTATTAGGCGTACCTGTGGGATTGACATCAAACAGATCATTTATGAAAAGCCACAAAACAGGGGAGATATGAGTCTTTGTACTCCTAAGTCTTGGATGTGGGATGCTCTACAGCGTATGGAAGGAAAGACTAAGCCAGAGACTCTGTGTGTAGGTCGGCCATGGAGTTGTCCTGAGGCAAAGAAATAAAACCTTCCTCGCCCAGAGCAGAAATACCCTGAGAGCCCCCAGGAAGCACGGGTATGGAAATCACGATGCACCAGAAGGCCGGGGCTCTGTTTAAGGCTCTGAATCCAGCAGCCCAAGTCAGACAGCTGGAGAGCTCTAGTTCAGCCAAAGAAACATTTCCAAAGCATTTCCAGATATAAAAAGCAACGACCACCCTCCCAATCAGCCGCCTCCTCTTTTGGGAAGAAGGGACTTCTCAGCCTGGGAGGCAGCAAGATGCTTTGGGACACAAGTGCCTTGGAGCTGCTAAGTCGGTGTCAGGAGCCAGGTGGATAAACTGAACCGATTCCCACCACGGCTCGAGGTACAACCCCAGCTAACGACAACCTAAACAGATCGAACCGGCTTCCATTAGGCCCTTAAATCTGGAAAAGGGAATCGCAGCTCTCAATAGGACGCACGCTGCAAGATAAGAAAGGAATAGTTTCACACTAGAAGAAAAGCTGAGCCCGGTCACAGGTTCACTCGGCGGCTCAGCGCGCACGTCTCGCTCTTTCCATTTCAGGACCGCGCATCTGATCTGCCTCTTTCCTCTCAGCACTGGCAAAGCGTGAATTGCTTTTGACACATGGATGGCTCAAGGGCCCAAAAAGCAGTCATAAGCAGATGGGATAACTGAAGGAAGGAAAGAAAGAGAGAAAAGAACAAGAAATGTATGAATGCAGGCCAAGAGTTACCCTGCATCACTCCTGTTTTTCACTGTGAGAATGGACTTAGGGAGCAGAAGAAACATCTGTTTGGAAACTGTCTTTGTCTCAGTCCAAACGCCGGAACAGGAGAGAAGAGGGAAGTCGAGAAGCGCCAGCACACCTCGTGCTTTATCTCACACTTGGATGGCTTAACAGGAGCGATCTGGGAGGATGAGTTTAGTTTAATGATTTCTTGCTGGTTCACCTGCTCCCCATCTGTCTTTGTAGTCCTCGCTCGGAGGGACAGACTGGAGCATCCCTGTCCTCTCCCTTATCAAGAGTTACTTGTGATTTGAACTTCTGAAGAGAGGAACAAAGCAATTTTCAAGCATTAAGTAGTCAGCAGAGATTAGCCCAATAATTTATCAAAGGTAATCGCTAATAACAGGCACAAGAAACTCGCTCACAGTCTTCCTAGAGCCTCACGTCAGTTGTCACCTTAGAAAAGTGTTATAAGAAGTTCTTGGACCACAGGAGCAAATTTATTAGCCAGAGGCTGATAAATTCTTTCAAGAATCCCTCAGTCAACAATAAATCATACAAATTGGGTTGCAAAACCTGGATCTTTAATAAAAATGAAGCTGTGGAGTGGATGTTAGAACAACGCTAGAATTCAGCTGGCAGGATGAAGGGGACTTGCTCTCATTGAGCCTGACCTCCCACCACGAGAGGGACCAGGGCTTGGCCCTGGCATCATTCCAGCGCTGCCCTAGACAGCCATCACAAAACAGTGATTAACGAACTGCTGAAAGAATAAAGCAAGAAATGGCAAGTTAGGGGATCTGGGTAATAATCCAGAAAAAAATAACCATAAAGATTCATCAAAATTAGTGACAGAAGGCACCTCCTGGGTCATGGACCCCACGTCCCCGCCGATGTAGAAGTGACTCCCAAGGCACAGCTCTGGCTGTGCCTCCTTTCGAGACCTAAGCAACAAGCTTCCACTCTGTTCCACTTACCAAACTGCGCCCTAATATTGAACTCAACATTTTATTTCTTTAGGTCTTTGAAATCCAGAAACGAAAGAATCAGTAGACAGCTATCACCCTATCCTAAGCCAGCCAAGGAGCTGCCTTTCAAAAATCAATCTTTTGAACTCCTCTTTCGTGCAGCCGCAGCTCAGAGCAGGCAGATCCACACCCAGCAGCGACAACGTTCTGGTTGTTGGAGGGCTCACTAACATGCAGAACAAATGACTGATGGATAATCACATCCAACCGCAGTGTTTCAGGACTGAGGGATCCTAACATGGCATCAGGACTGTCGAAAAGTCTTCAAGAAAGCCAAAACAGCACCAGACATGAGTCAAGGATTTGTTTGGGGTCATCGAGCACAACGTTGAACTACCAACATAAGTATGTGTCCTTCCTGGATAACTCCAGAGAAAAATGGAGGCTCAGAGGGAAGAAGAGCCAGAAGATCTTATTTCCACTGGAAGTATTTTGTTTGTAAGATGGGCTGGCTAACCCAGACAGCAGGAGGGTTTCAGGATGGATGAAATGTGATTACGTTATAATTATCTTTTGTTACTTTGCAAAGTACATGGTTATGCACTTTCTTTACTGCCCAGGGAAATCATGTTAACACAATTAGAGCAAGAACCCTGTTTTAAACACGGCTTGCTCAGACGTTACTAACATGGCTCCAATTCTCAGCACAGACGGGCTTCAGAGCCAGCCTGCTCCACTCCTCAGTGGGATTTCTGTCACCGGCTTCCTCCGAAGCAAGTACCAATCCTCAGAGAAGAGACATCCTCTAGGACGTACCACACGTACAGCTTCATCGTATATCGCCATCCTGTGCAAAGAGATGCTGTAGAATTTCTCAGTCTCCTCCATTTATTATTCTTTGCAGCCTTACTCTTAGGATATCATTCTACCCACTAATAAACTAGGAGAGAGAGAAATACACCAGCAGCACTACGGCCACGCAGGAGAAGCGTTGGAGGTCAGATTAGAACTAACGAGTTCCTGGCTCCCACTCAATCACAACCATCAGAGCAATTAGCTCAAATAAGCCCCAGAACTGCTTTCTGCTCCGTCGTCATCTGCCCGTCCTCCCTGCTAACTTCTGAGCTGGAAAACTTCAATCGGGTTTGACAGAGGGGAAAGGTCACAAAGAAACTAAAGGTCGGTGCAAATTGCCGGCAGACTGGCCAAGAGACCCCCGGAGTGCCCCGGCAAAGGCAGGAGAGTAGCACCAGCTCCTGCCCTGCTCAGCCGGAGCCTGTCAAGCAGCGACAGGTACTGAGCACCCCGAGCTGGATTGCTGCTTCGGGGCACACTGGGAAGAGCACCAGACACCACTGGGCAGGGGTGGGTGACACAGAAGGAACCACAGACCTAAGGGTGGGCAAAGTTCCAAACCACATGAGCGGGATGTAAGGGCGTACGGGGGTTTCGGGATACAGGGTGTCTGTTCCTAGGAAGCCAGGCTCCACTGCCGTTCTGCTCAAGGAAGAATCTTAAGAGCGCACCTTCCCTTTCCAAACACCATCGAGATCTTTGCAAGTCCAGGACACAGCAGACACACACCCGAGGGACTCTGCCTCTGCCGCTGTCAGGAGAGAGAGATGCAAAAGGGAAGCACTGAAGTCACTTCAGTTTAGCACAACCTCCAGCCATTACTTACACTCCAGTGTCCTCCCAGGGAATGCTCAAGATCCTGAGGGCAAACAGTTTCGCCATATATTAGCTTGCTAGACTAGGAATTAAAAAAAAAATAAAATATGCCCATTTTACAGAGGTGTATACTGGATCCATAGAGCGACACGACAAATCTGCTGTCCGGAACGGAACTCAGGACCAAGTGTTCTGTTCTAATTAACAGCAGGTCCTCTGCCCCCTTTAGTAAGGGTACAAATGAGGAACATCCCTGTCCCATAAATAGAGGATGTTTATTATCCAGTCCTTCAGCGTTCCCACTGTGGTCTCTTTCTTACAATGGTCTGGGTCCGTCGTGCACAATACACTCACATTATGCACGGATCACCGACACCACTGCCCATGACAGCTTCTCTGGAGCCCTTCCAAAATATTGTGTCATATGATGAACTCAAGCGCCAAGGGGACACGCAGTAAAGGCAGCAATCATGGGAGTGAGTTTGCTCCTCATGCCCAATCCATTCATGGCGTTTCGGGGGAATGTAAATTTATTCTCTTTCCTAAGTTTAAAAATTAGAATCCTCCAAGCGCAAGATTTCCTCTTGCCACCAATGAAGCGAATATTCTTCCCTGCTTTCTCCTTTTGACAGCTTCACATCAGCTTTATATTCCGAACTGACAGCCTGATCTAAGATACATCGCCCTTTCCCCCCCGCCTCGGCCTCCCATCTAAAATCTGAATTGTTTTAAATACTGAAAGACAAGATTTGAAAGCATCAAACCAGAACAGCAGGTCATCCCACCTCGAGCAGTCTCCCCCCAGTCTGTGACTCCCCCCTCTGCCACTTCAACCACAGCCACATTCGCTCCTGGACGGGCCATGGCCAGGCTCCAGCCTTGCTGCACGAAACCACTTGTCTCTGTATTTTGAGAGGTTTCAAAGAGCTTATGCGTATTTACCAAAGTAATTCAGCAAGGTGCAGGTCCCTCTGCACAACGGTCTCACGTGTGTGTCCTGGAAATTCATTTCCCGTGTCCAGCACTTGTGTTCAGTCATTATCTGTAATCTGCCCGGAGAGGTCCGCACAACAACAATTTTGCCGCTGCGCGAACAGCGCATTGTCTTTAAATGGCAGTTTATAAACCAGCCTCGCATCAAATTTAGTTGCTGTGGAACAAGTGCTTTCAGCGCTAGATTTGGTAGATAAGAACAAATGCCTTCGAACGTCCTGGTACTCCAAAATCCCAAAATGCCCTCGGCTCCACTAACAACAGTACGAGCGTGCACTACGATATCACGGGCATCTCCAAGGCGAGCGGCGCTGTAGCACAGATCACAGCATGTGTTTTTTATATTCATGCATTATGCCAACAGGACAAATGTATTTTTAGTCAATTAACTGAATACCCTGCAGCTGAAAGAGGCTGAGACAGGTTAGGTCTAAATTTTGTTTGCAGGAATCCACCAGAGGCCAGTGAAGCAAAAAATTCTCTGTACGCACCATTTATGGGATTTGCAGTATAGTTCCCTTTTTTTCCACACATCCAGCAAATAAACGCATGAGAAGGAGCATGGAGCAAAGGAAAATTCCAGCAAGTCTGGAGCCAGCCAGTGCTTCAAAGTGCAGGGAAATTCTCTCATTGCAAAGGTATTTCTACCCTAGAGAAAGAATTATGATCTGATCACATTATACCTGACTGGTTTGAGGTCATCACTTTATTCCATTAAAGTATTTTACCGAGAAGGGTTTTTCTTTACCACCAGCATCCAAAGTAAGTCTGTTGGAAGCCACTGCATTTACCTTTGACCAGCACAAAGGATTAGACGTTCTCCACAGGTCTCAGTAAGAAAGACGCGCGTGGGGAGGAGCGCTTCCACCTCGAACTGCGCGTGGTGCTACTCACGTACTGAAGCCACTGAAGGATTACATTATTTGCTTGTAGCACTGTTCATCCCCAGACTACAGAAAGAAAAGGCATTTTCTCCAAACGGAAGAATAGAAGTTGCACAGCACAGAGAAAAGGAAATATCTGATAAGTTTTTACCGCCGGCTTCAAAAATTAAATAGCTCAGGCAAGACCAATAATGCGATTCACGGCGTTATACCAACAGGCCAACTGCACCTCAAACCGAGATCTGTGTCGAGCTCTGTTTTCAACAAACTGGTGATCACAATCCAGTTCTCGGTGCTTATAGACCCAGGTAAAATCTCCTGAGAACACCCCTGGCTTGTCTCCAGAGAGGTGTGTGAGAGGGAACGAGTGTTGGACCAGGTGCTTTTCCCACCAGGGGTCAGGGCTGCGGCACAAATTCAGAAGGAGAACAGGCAGCACCTGCCCAGCTCTGCCCCAGCAGCTCCTGGTTTTTCAACGTGGATGGGATGGCTGGTCAGGACTGTCAAAACCAACCAACACCAAGCAACTTCCAGAAAAAGTTATGCTCCTGAAAACATCCCCATTTCTCGTCAATTATCTTTCTGCGGCAAACTGTCAAGGTGTGTGCTTCAAAGACTGATCTACCTTCACAGGAGCCTGCTAATCTGCAGAGTGATGCAGGACAAGTGTATAGATGGGCTGTGATGGCCGCCTTCTCCCTGGAGTCTGATTTTTGAGAGCAAATATATCTTTAGAGCTGTGTTAAAAGAGAACAGCAGACAGCAAGGTGAGGCAAATGAAGGAGGAGACAGGAAGAAAAGCCAGGGTGAAACGAACTTCGCTCTAAAACAAATAGGCTTCAGTTTTACTAATCCAGACGAAACGAATGCATGTGTCAAACCCAAGGGTACAATCCCAGCACAGGACTAAAAGCCTGCCTGAATTCGACATATTCGCTTATTTGAAAGGGACAAAGGACACCGTCAAGTGAAGGTATTAGGTATTCTCAGACATCAGGATAAGAAATTTGCCTTTTGTACCCAAAGAGGAAAAGAAAACCCAGTAAATCTCTTTCACTGCTCCCATTTTTCCTCACATCTCGCATCTAGAAACAGACCAGCTAGTTTAATTTCATTGATGGACACTTTCTAGTCTAGCTGGGCACAGGGGTTGTCCTTAAGCACTGGACAGCATTAGCAGAGCTGGTATAAAAATACTTAAGAGGAACGCTGTCCATCCTCCCCACTGCTTCCCTACCTGGGAGACCCATGAGAAGCCAACACAGCAACAGCAAAGCAAGAAACAGCCTGTTTTTCTTCATCCTTCATCAGCAAAACTGTCAGCTCAGCTCCAACAGCAAAATCTTTATTACTGGGTATGATGCAAAAGGCAGAAACCACATGGTCTGATTTTCCCAGATCTGAGGCTGAGTTTGCAGTAGCGGCAGTTGGAGGGGAAATAATTTTGACTTTTCACTGAGCCAATTTGATCTGGAAATTGTCGAGAGCAAATAAATACGGAATCCCACTGTGGCAATACTGCAGTCACTTTTCTGACTACAACCACTTATCTTTTTTTTTTTTTTTTTTTTAAAAACATCAATGATTAGTATTTGGAACACATGAAAAATCAGCTATTCCCTGAAGCCACGCGTGACTGATCAGTTACAGAACCGATACGTTTTTTCAGCGGTCAGTATAAAAGATGAATAATCCCAGGCCCTTTTCAATTTCCCAACCTGCAGCACGGGGATATTGTTATTTGGTTTTATTGCAGTTTTCTTCAAAAGGTCAGAGTGCCCACAGTACTCAGCTGCCCATAGAGCAGTATATCCCAGGCAATTCTCCAGATGACCAACGACCTTTCGCAGTCTGTGCAAGGCAGGTGCTCTTTTTTTTTTTTTTCCTCTCAGGAGAACAACAGCTTATTGACTCTGGACTTGTTTTTAAAAAGGTAAGTGGAACCCAAGAAGGCTGCAACTCTGCTAAGCTACCCGCCAGCGCAAAGCAGCACACCTGCACGTACACGGCAGCTCAGCTCGCTGCAGAACTTCTTTTACCAGACATCCGTGTGCCATTTCAACCTGCTCACTCACCTCTTTTTCCTTTCTGCACTACTAGGAAACGCTCAAAGCACAAGCGAGGCAGGTACACCCGCAGCCAGACGCTTTAATCTCCAAACAGCTCCGGTGCCTCTAGCACTGCGCCGAGCTTTCCCAAACGGCAGGAAAGCAGGAGACACCACAGCGGTGGGTTTCGCACTCTGGAAAACACCATCCTTTAAGCAGAAAAAGTCAAGCAGGACTACGTTAGCCAACACTTTCCGCACGTAAGAGCCAAGAAACTAAAGGTACAAGCTCTGGCTGAAGCATGAAGCAGTTTAGAGGCCGGGTAGGAAAGAGCAGACACCTGCTTGGACTGCTGCTCAGATTGAAGGGTCCTACAGCAAAACAAAGTTCCAGGTCTCTAGGTTGGGCATCAGCCCTGGTTTTCGATCATGCACCAGTTCTTCCTCCTGGCTTTCCTGCAGGCTCTGGCAGACAGATGAGGAAGGAAAAAATAAAAATAAAAAAAAAATTGACAAATCTCATCCATATGCATCATTCCTGTTATATAGGTACTGAACCATAAGCATCACCTAAGGGAGGGGGGAAAAAAAAAAAAAATCACCCAAAACTTCAAGTGCCAGGGAAGTCTGGCTTAGAGTTCCAGGAGGTAAGAAAAGCTACTTGCTGCTACTGCACACACACCTAAAAACAGCCAGCAAACCCACTACCTGGTGCCTCTCGCATCACGTGAGGAGTATTTGCTAACCCAAATGCTGTATCATGACTTATTTCTTCCTCGCAATTTCTTCTTTTACCCATCTGTTTCCTTTTTATACAGCACTTGTCTTCTAACCTCTCTCAGTTTGTTTTCTTCACGTCTTAATTTGCAGACCTTATCTCTTCCACAAGCTGCACCACCATCCCTTGTTTTGCACATTCAGTCTCATATCTCAGACTCGTATTTGTTTCTCTCTCTCCTTCTGAATAAATAGAAGTGCAGGCACTTTTAAGGAATAAGGGCTCTGTTTGAAGAGTAATTAGCTGTCAGCATAAAACTAGTATTTATGGATTCTCATCCTTGAAAGATCTAACTCTGCTCCCCGGCACTGATTACGGCTGTTATGAACAGATGGGGCTGAATCCATACAAACTTGCAATAATCCTACATTTAAAAAATAATTAACTACAAATAAAGGACTGAATTCCACTAGCTTTCACAAATTTGACTTCCAATTTGTAGAGAGTGGAAAGCTGGGTTATTCAGGGGTACGTCACGCTACCCTAGCGTACCTTGAAAGCAGGAGCCTGCAGCATATTCGAACACGCGCTCCAAAACTCCAAGCACGAGAGAAGGCAACATACTGGAATATTCTACATCTCCTGCAGCCCAGACGCAGAACGAAAGGATGGGATCATACAGAAACCCAGCACCCCTGGGTGTGTTGTGTCTGGTTGCCTGGCAGAGAAGTTGGAATTTTACCAGCGGTGCCGCCTTTGTTTTAATGACTGAGATATCAGGAGGGAAGCTTTAAAAAAAAATAATCATTTTTAAAACGCAGGTTATAGCAGATGAAAGCCCTCGGTGTGTTACTCTTTGACTTCCCTCTCCGTTCGACCTGGGGCAGCATCATTGCTAGATGCCTGCACCTCCATGAGAGAACAAACCTAGGAAAATTATGCTCTGCTTAATTAAATCTGTGCGTTTTACTTACTGGCACCCCTTACTAGACCAAAATTCACTCCAAGCTGGTTATCCATCACAGCAAAAGATACGACAAACACAATCGGATACTACCCAGGATCTATAGCTCTTGGTTAACTAGGTCACAGATTGCTCTGCAACGTTTGTGAGGCTGCCAGGCTTTTATGCACAAACTGTAGGCACCAGGCCAAATTCTTCCCCCCGTTACACCTCTGTAACCCCGCCAGCGAGGTTACCCGGGCTCGGCGGGGTCGAAGCGAGGGCTGGCGAGCGCCGAGCCAGCTCCACCCGGAGTAAGCGACAGACAGAGGGATTTCCAGGGACAGTCCAGCCTCGCGCCTCCAACCAGACTTCTGCCAGGGCACATCTGTCCCTCCATCCCCACGGGCCGGCGCAGGTTTCATCATCTACCAGCTTTTGCGTAAAGCACCCGGGTTTAGCCCCAATACCCTGGGGAAGGAGCTTCTTACACAACGACGGGCACCTCCCGCCGAGCGAGTTTTCTTTTTCCTAATAGCCAGGCTGAAATTTCCCTTCTGCCTAATTCCAGCTCTTTCGTTTCCAGTCACACCCCGTCGGGCCGCCCTAACATTTCCTCTCCAGCGAGAGA
>NW_009727955.1:0-269 GCF_000703405.1 Apaloderma vittatum | reverse complement strand
CCCCTGTGGGAAATGGGGGTGAGGCTGCGGAGATGAGGGGGGTGTGAGGACAGTCGGGGCGAGGAGAGGAGGACGAAGCCGTGAGGGGAGAGGGAGGGCTCAAAGAAGGGGAAATGGCCGTGAGGGGAGTTGAGGGGGAAATGTCACTGAGGAATGTTGAGGACAGAGGGGGCACGAGGGAGTGACACGGCCCTGAGGCGAGAGGGAGGCCTGACCGAGGGGGAACATGGCTGTGAAGGGAGTTGAGGGCTCAGTGAGGGGGGTCATGG
>NW_009727954.1:66085-91750 GCF_000703405.1 Apaloderma vittatum | reverse complement strand
CACAAACACTAATATATCAGAAACACAAACAATAATATATCAGAAACTGACAGAAAGGAAGATAAAAATATCTGGCCCAAACCCATGTCATGGCTAAGGGCCTTACTCCCCCGTGCCACAATGTCACATCAGACATTCCTCTAGAAGACCTCGCTTTTTCTCCAAACGACAGATTTCCCTAGATGATCCCATCTCTGTGTGTCTGTGCAGGTACGGAGGAGGGAGAGAACCGAATTGCTTTGCCAGCCTCAGTGTCCACTCAGAGAGTGGCCTCAAACCTGGCAGATTTCACAAGAAAATTCCACTGACAATTTAATGCGGGAATTGTCCGTCGGGACCCGCTGAATCGCTATGACCTGCCTCTAAACAATTCACAAACAATGTATTTGATTTAAAACTCTAAATAACATCCCTATATGCTATCCATGAATTTGTTTTCTTCCTCACAAATGGTTTAACTATACAGTTTCACAGAAACATCCTTGCCAGTAAGCAAACACAAGCTTATCTCTGAAACTAACCTGTAATTTGAGGAACGCAAAGCTAAAAGATTCATTTTGGCACATTAACGGATGGGTGCAGCGTTTTTGTCACTAAAATGAGTTGCCTTTATACTACTTCTCCGTCCTAATTACAAAGTGCCAAGGGACTGAAGTGAGTTATAGTGCTACAATCAACAGCGTTGACCTTTTTGCCTCTTTGGTACTTCTGTTAAGTCAGTTAACTGGGAAAGCAAAATTAGACTGAAGACTGACACCGGAGTAAACATCAGGAAAGCAGTGAAAAGGGTGGGAAATTACCGTTCTCCCTCCTCTTTGCAGCAGTAAGGGCAGAATCTTACTCTCAGCTGAAACCTTAGTCTGCTAAATGAGGTAGAGGTTTGGAAAAGACTGTTCTGATTGTTAATCATGAAATGTGCTGTAATCTTCTGCAAGGCAGCTCTAACCTCCTCAATCAGCAGCCTTTTCTTACTTAATTACATGATTTTAAGTACCGCTAAGGAGGTGCTGTCAGATTTACATTGGAGTTCTCTTAGACGTTACCACTGTAGTCATGGTGATGATATATCGAAATGGACAAAATGCCAGAGACCGGGGAAAATGTCAGAGTTACGGTACACCTACACTTGCTCCTTGCCTAGAATTTACTCAATATTTTTCAGCTAGCTTGAAAGATTATCTTACTCAGTATATTAATGCACCAAAATAACAAGTTTAATAGTCTATGTCTAAGCATATTGCTGAACACATACACCAGGGTAATTCTCACCTCTAAGCATAACTTCTAAGTGTTGGGGAGACACAGGACACCTGAGGAGGGGGCAGTGGTGTGTGCAGGACATGGGGTGAAGCTGGGTACTGACCATGCATCCTCCTTGTTGCAAACCCAACGAGGCTGCAGGGGCAGCTTTGCTTTGCAGAAACAAATCACTTCCATGCTGGCAGTTGGCTACTCCAGCCTGGGAGCCAGGTCCCATTATTCCCAGCCCTGAAAGCTGCCTGCAGGCTACTAATTATTCCATCCTCAAACAGAGAAAATCATTATTACCTGCATATTTATAACCAAGGGAAGGAAAAACCAGTGGTAGCAGGGAAGGGAAATTATAAATATTTGTTACTTCAGCAAGCTCTCGCCCAAACTTCATTTTCTCAAAATATTACAACTACCAGCAGGCATTTTACAAAACCCTTACCACTGGTGAGCAGTGCACCTTGACACCAAGAAACTCATCATCACCTACATAAACTCCTGACAGAAACGCTATAGCACTGCGCTCCGTATTGGGTCCCCCAGGAGGTCGCTCAGCTCAGCTCTCCAACGTTTCATGGAACACCCTAACTGCCACTTAAGCCAGATTCCCTTACGAAGAAGTTTTCTACATTTAGACCGGAGCCAACATGATTTTGTAAGTTGAGGCTACATGACAACACCCAGCAACAGAACCAGGCTCCTGATGAGCAGTCACTAGCTAAGAGTTAAATTTCCTTGAGTAGCTTTGCAGTTAGTGTAAACGCTCTCCAAAGACAATGGGGTTCTTAATTCACACCAGCTGCAGATCTCCTCTTCAGCTACTGGAATTATCCCAGTTGAATAAACGGATGATTAACTACCATCCTGGCTTCTACCACTAGTTCCCACAAAGTCTGACTTCCATTTCTGCAGCGCCTACACAGCTCGCACCTGTAGAAGGGCAGCTGGTGCTGCGATGGCATTGCGACGGGGAGAGGGCTCTGCCGCAGCCGGCTCAGCGCGACCCGCGTGCTCCCTATTACAGGGATACGGTTATGAGCACATCATCCCTCGCTGTACACGAATACAAGCTGAAATTCTTATCTTTATAGAGTAAGGAGGTCAGCATTTACTACTGAGGTAACACGCAGTACTGCAGGTGTAGTTCACCTGTTCACAATTTTTATAGTCTGCAATGCATTTCAGATCGAAACATTGCCATCTTTACACGTGGGCAATTTTTTCTTAGGCTGCTCCGAATATTTTTGTTGTGTTTTCTCTCCTCATTTTGCAATGAGGAAAAGTACAGAACACCCTGAGGAAACATGAAACTGGAGGCAATCAGTTCTCAGATTCAAGGGGTAACAACTCTTTTGTATTCTCAGAAAAAAAAAACAATAAAAAAAAATTAGAGGATATAAATCAAGCACAGAGCCAGGAATTAGAAAAGGCCGCATCAGCTAGAGAAAGAGATCCTATAGGCAGCGCAGGAGCTGTTACCAAGGTAAAGCAGTTGTAGATAATAATGTCCTATCCATCTACATTTATCAGTGGACAGAGGTATTCTGCAACAGGAAGTAACTACCCGTACTCAAGCGACAGAGTTCACAGCACATAATGTGGCACAAGCACATAATGGACCTTGGGGGAATAGGGGCTGAAATCCCATTTCCTGGCCGGGGCACGGTTGTTGGTGCTGATGTCTTTTTCCTTCATTCTGCTGATCGCTGATAAGTATTTGCTTATTACAACTATCTTGTCAGTCACAAAGGCCATCACCACAAGTTAATAACGTACCATCCTGCTGGATCGATTTCTTTACAGATTCTCTTGTCCCTGATACAGAAAAATTATTAGGAAGATTAGACTGCTTGAGCTCAATTCACTCATTTTGTAATGCTGGTGGCTTCCCCGGGCTCACTCCAGGGACAATCTAGTCTGTCGTGAATAGACTCAATGAGAAACAGCTTGAGAACATGATCATGGCACAAATGAAAGAGGAGAGGGACTTTTTTTTTTTTGCCCTCCCTCTAAGATTAACAATTAAATCAAAGCAACGGTTACAAAGGTAACTGTTAACCTCCAGCAAGATTTATAAATGAATTCAAATTCCATTACAAAGCATTTTTTATATGCGGGAGCCATGGTTACCTTCTTGCTTTTGTCTGCCCATGAACTAGCAGAGTCATCATGACCAACTAAGATGCTTCAGCTAAAGCACCTGATTTGCTGGGAAACAGCAAAATGTTCTTTCTACAAAGTCTTGAGCTTGGCATTTATTCCTGCATCAAGTCAAAACAAGGACGTGCTAATTATTTCCATATATTTATTTCTCCTAATACATCTTGGTTGCTGCTGGTGGACAGATGAACTCCCTGCCGGCAACCTTTCTCCAGCTGAACACGGTGCTACGGGGAACAGCAGGACAGCAACTTTGCTCTTCTTATAGGAAAGGGATTACAGAAGAAAAGTGAACTAACATTGTCATACATTCTACACTTCCGCAAACATTTACCAATAATATCGCCAATGCCTGGCAGCTGTCTCCAGCGTCACGCTGGGTTTAAAGACCCGTCTCCTCAGCATTATTCCCCGCTCCATGCGGAGCGTTTATCTGCTGTGGACAAGACTGGATTTGATTAAAGAAGGCCAAGAGGTATTAAAGCTCTCCTTGGTGCTTCCTGCCCGGGACTTGCTGCGCACTCTTTTCCTCAATGAAGTCATTACTGCAGATCATTTTCTCTCCCACAATAATTTTCTAGCAACCACCACACACCACTGGGTTGGGCTGATACGCGGCCCTTTGGAATTTCCTCTGCAATTTTTGAACCTAGGGCAATTGTCCCAAAATACATGAAATATTGTTGGCAAGTAAGAGTCACCATGGTACAAGGTTCAGTCAGGGCATCTCAAAATGAATGAATTCATCCACTATTCAATTTCTCAGTTAGTATATTCCTTATTTAATTTTGCGTAACTAAAAAACTTGTCTTTACAACTAACAAAATCCTAATTAGATGTTCCAGGTAAGATTAGAAATAAGAGGTCTCTGAGAAACAAAAAGTGAAGCTTACTTCTTTGCTTCTTTGATAATGCATTAAAATATCATTAAAGAATATATTTTTAATTTGATGGTTTTAATCTTAGGACAGCATCAAGACTTTCAAAATTCATCTTTGCTCCTTTTCCTGAGGACTTGTGGGAGGACTAGAGATCTTTTTACAAGTGATTTTTTTCATCCTTTTTATAAATATAAAATAAATTGCTGAATCTTTCAGAGAAAACAAATTCTTACTTATCCAAATCAGCTATTTAAAAATGAAATATCTTTTCCTCTCTCATCTATTCAAGATTAAGATCCATTTGTGATCACAATACTATAAGGGAAGGAAAATACATGATTTGTCTGGAAAAAATGGTAATACGTTTTTAAAATAAAATTATTTTATATATCAACAGGAAAATCAGACATAAATTTTTTTTTTCTTTTTGCAGGGCACATCATGCTTAGTAACACTTTACCTTCTAATTCCTTCTGGTTTACATTCTAATAGTGAAAATATTCTTTACTTCATTCATAGTTCTACCTATTGAAATTGTGCTCTGATGACACAAATAGAAATGGGACTTCTGTGGGTGAGGAGGAGGAATTGGGAAATTTTTTTAATGTTTTAAATCAGAATTAAATTAAATCCTGGAAGATAAAAAGCATTCACATTCCAGAAATCTGCAGTGGGGCTGACAGATTCTCTCTCATTCTTTAGAATCGCATTATATTAAAAAGAAAGACTAATAATATGAACTTTTTAAAATTTCATTTTAAATAAATTAACTATGCTGTGGGTTTAGCGCATAGTTATCACCAGTAGCCCAGCATTCATGACACCACAGGAAAGACACTTTTGAAGGAAAGGGTTTGAAACATCTTCAAATTTATATATCAAAAGACCTCAGTAATAAAGGAGAAAACTGTAACTGCTGATGTAAAGTTGAAAATACTAGAAGTCTTATGTTTAATCATCTATAAATTTAAAATATAACCCGGGCTGATGACTTACCAGCCACCAGTCTACATATTAGAAATATATTTCTATCGAGATCATTTTGCCAACAAAAGCAGAAAAGAAAGGCTAGTCTATTTGAAGAATTCTCCGACTCCATTAAAGCTTTCCAGTGCTTCATGTTCAATAGGCCACAACAAGTTAACAGTGGGGGATCAATATTGTGTTAAATTATCTCATCTAAGAGATTATAACGCAAGATCCGCACTCTAAGTGGTCTGTTACCTTCTTCTGCTTTTGGAAACCAGTCTCTACGAGATAGGCACTGAACCAACACACAGCGGACTGCCTGCAAAGAGATATTTTAAAAACTAGTGCGAAGTATCATGGAAAAATCATCTATATCAAACACACTCATTAAGTTAACAGAAATCTCAGTTCCCGCAACCACACTGATGTGTACGGCAGGTCTATGTCTAGTGGTTCAGCTTTTGTCCTGACTTCTCCTCTCGGTGTGTCTCTTTGATAAGTCATCAGGCCTTAATCTCACCCTTTTTCAGTTATGCTGAAATTTTATTTAGCAGGAATATGAAAGCAGTTTTAAATAACATTTGTTAAAAAACCCTCAGCATAATAAAAATTCAATGCAAAGGGTGTACAAAACACCTCTCCCCGCGCTCCTGTAGCACGGACCACAGCATGAACACTCTAATGTTCCACCGCAAGGAAGGTGAACTCGCTCTGACCTTTGCAACAGCCAAGAATTGAATAAGTGGTAAATCGGTAATACTTAGAACTTCTGCAGGAATATGTTTATGGGTTTACAGCTCAGAGAGAAAACAAAAACACTTCCTATCAGGTGCAGAAAGCCAGGAAGCTTACAGAGATCTTGATTCCTAGGAGAGCTCATTCACACCTCATCCTCGCTCGGTCGATGCTCCCGCATCCAAGCACAGCTCTCCGGTGCCCTGAGAGAGTAGAGCTCGGCTGCTCTCCCTTCCCTACCCCTCTGCCCGAGCTCTGCAACCCTTCTGCATTCCAGATGTAATGTCTGGGGTCACTGGGCAGCAGGTAACGCACAGGCTCTTAAACCTGCACACCCGTACACACCAGTGCTTAGACTGGACATGGACAGTGTTTCTCTTTTGGGGTATGTGCTTATTGTTTTAAAGCCTGTATATAACCTCACTGTTAATTCTGGACTTGCTGAATAAGACAGCGTCTGCTCAATCCATGAAATTTGGAGTAATTTGCCAGCTTTATCATTCATTCATAAGAGTGTATTACTTGGGAGGCAAAAAAATACCACCAAAACCACTATCTCAGCATCTTTGCTCCGAGAATGTCAACTGATGAGCAATAAAGTGTCATCTATACTTTAGCAAGTAGGTTTAGGTCCACTCACACTAGACTGCAAGGTTGGGGGTGCCGAGGGTGATCATTCTGCCACCTGTGCAATGACATGATCAGCAAAACTCCGTCTGTGTCAGCCTGCTTGGTCAACTCAGACTGATAATGCAGAAGGAAAGAGCTGAGAACGCCGGTTGCTAAACGTTAAAGCCCAGCACACAATTTGCTTGTTTTCATAAAATACTTATATTCACTTTCATGACGCTTTTATCCACTTTCGAGGATGGTCATGAACAAATATAGAGATGGAAGCTGAATAGATATAAGATCTTTCCACTCTAAGAGGTGGGTGCACACCACGGTGGGCAGTCACAGAGCAGACAGCAGTACAGCGGGGCACGGGGCACTTTAATCAAGTGAGACCTCTAAAAGAGAATCTTTTATATAAATCAAGTACATGTTCATGCAAAGCAGTCAATACATTGAGTGGAAAGGAAAAAAAAAAAAGAAAAAGACAAAAGCTTTCCCTTCTGTGCACAGTTTGAAATAAAAACCCAGGAAGGCTAACTTTCCCTGGTTTATAAGTTTCAGCTTTTCTCCCTTGTACAAAACAGAAGCTGTACCAGGAGACTAGTGATCTGTGAGCGTGACTTAACACAATGCTCCAGCTGGGGAGAGGAAACAAATCAGATTAGCACTTTTGTATTTTTAAATCTCTTGCCTGCTGAGGTTCTCTTCCCTCTCTACTCATTTCGTATTAAAGTCTTATTGTTGTTCAGCTCCTGCTTTTATTTGTTAATGTTACAGTAATCCAATTACAAAACAGCAAAAAATAGCATGCAATTCAGGTGGCTAATCACATAGCCTGAAAGTCAGTTTGTAATTCTGGAATACCTATAAAAAGGCAGTTTGTGGCTCATCTGGAGACAGCTGACGTTAATGGGAATGGAGCCAGAGTAAGTCAAGCCTACGGCAAGCAACCAGAATCCTTGCAACTAAATGTTTACCACGTGAACATCAAACATGTTAATGAGCAACTTTAGTCTCCCAGCAACAAAGAGTTAAGCTCAGCTAGAAAACTGTTTACTTCAAGTAATTTTTCTTCATCTTCTCCCCTTGTCTAAACTATCAAGTCACACTATGAGTGGCTAAGGAGCCAACGTAAATGCGCGCCCCAATGCAATTTTCAAAGCAGTAGTTCAATTTACACCAGCAGGAGTTGGAATTTGTCTCAATCTTAAGTGGGTCAGGCTGATGTGCTTCCCTACGCCTCCTCAGAGACGAGCATCTGCTGTATATACATGAGAAAAAGAGACAGCACCTTAAACAGGGCATCCACTGTGGGAGAGACACCACAGCTCGAACGCGCCAATGCAGGAGACTCAATGACTTCAGGAACTACTTTGTCTTGCACAAGATTTTGAAGGGAAACATTTTTAGGCACAAAATCCTACCAACAGTAATGTTTAAATCAGTTTCTCTTACTTCTGTTTCCTGGGACCTTGACTGGGAAGCAAATGTTGAGGAAGACGCCAGGAACACAAATAGAGTGAACCCAAGAAACAGTCTGGTACGGCACAGGGATAAGGTCATTCTCAAGATTAAGACTCTTACGTGGATTTGATAACCACCCCCAGCACAGGTTTTAATGCCATCTCTTACCAGCATTTAAGAGGTTACAAGTCAAACAAGGCAAATGTTTAAAGGCTGATTTGTACAGTCCTGAGTTCACTCTGTAAGCGCCAAGCCCAGACCTAGAAGGCTGGAAAGGAACATCTGAGCTAGGAAAGCGGCAAGCTTTTTCAGGAATCTGAATTTATTGGCTCGGGTCCACGCATAGAGCTGATGAGTGGACTTAAATCGGGGCTTGTTTGCCCAACAGTGTTGTGAAATGAGCTGAGAAATCTGCACAGTGCCTCACTATATCATTTAAGCATGCCCTTATTCTCCTTATGCAGCAGCTCCCCTAGCCCTGAGATGGGGACAACCATGTCCTAGCTTTTCATCTCTTGTCCCTTTTGTCCATCGAGATGGCATTTCCTTTGGGACTGGACAGTAACCTGGGCTTGTAGAGCACAGTACAGTGACATCGGTGGTGTAATAACACAAATATAATGTAGTTTAAATAGAAAACAAGATGTATCAGAAAGTCCAGTCCCTTATGCTGATCATCTCTTTTTCGTAAGTTTTACTTTCCCTGTGAGTTAAAAATGAAGAGCCAGAGGATATTATTAAAACTGCAAAAAGAAAATGAAAGTATTCGTGAAAATCCAATGTCTTCTAATTGCCCTGCTATTTCATTTCTTTTGTAAATAGATGCAACGATCCTTCTTTCTTCATCTGTTGATTGATAGTAGCCAAAGGAGACGCAATTTGGTTTGTAAATATTTCTGGCAGAACTCACAGAGCTACACAAATAATGAGCATTGCAGTGAAGCAAAGCAAGTCATTCTCTCCTTTAAGAAAAATCAAGAATTTTGAGCCGTTTAAACACTGACGTATATGAAAAGTTGATGCGCTGAAGACCTGACCAGAAGCAAACTGCGTCAGAGATTTTCTGTAGAAGTTTTATATTACTGAAGCTAATCACCAAAGAACCAAAAGCACTGTGGAGGCTATTGGATTTAAAAGCTTCTACAAGCAAAATTGGCAGGCTATCCAGTGAGATGTGCTTCAGGCTTTGAAGTGGTTCAGTCCATTTGGAATTTCATTACCAGGTATAGAAATATTAAAGATACTATTTTAAAAGCTCTTTTAAAAGATCCATACTTGCTGGATACGCCCAAATAATGTTTCTGTTAATAAAAAAGTTCTGATACTGTATGCTCAAGAAAAATACAAAGGTCTTTTAGAACCTGCAGGGGGAAGTAGCAGAGACCTAAAGCAGAGAGTCTCTTTTTAGCCCAAAGACACTCTTCAGAAAAACAAAAACAAAAAACCCAACTACGTTAAACCAGAGTGTAAAGAGGAACCTACATTTAGAGAATGAGTATGCAGCCCCACCTCCTCTTTAGAGGAAAGAAGTCATTCTCAATTTTCATCCCCCATGATTTTAACTTTTTAACTTTAACTACTTGCACATCATTCTCCAACCTCCTCTGGCTCCTGGGCAGTAAGAATGAACGGTAACATGGTGTGGTTAAAATCATACTTTTTTCTTCTGTTTGCCTCAGATTTAGTGTATTTTTTATTTCTTATAGCTGCATGCATCTTTGGAAGACCTCGCAGGCATGAAGTTGGGTAGTGCCAAGCAAGAGACCCTACCTTCTCACAGAACAGAGGCAAACACGACTCCAACTCATGGCTAAAAGATACTAATTGCTTGCTCTTCACATGAGATGCAAACTCCAACACACCTCTCAAATGCAAGGTTCTCTATCCAGCAATACTCACCTCCACACACATGCTAATAAACACCAGGTTGCTATATTGTGAACTTTTTTGAAGGAGTTAGTGGGAAGAGGTAAGAAGTGAGTTTCAATCTCAAATTTCAGTAGCAGTTACACCTCATCCAACATGGGAACTGGGCGTCCCATAGTCAAGCTAAAACTCTGCACGCACACATTAGGAATGTGTTTGAATTCCCAATGGTTTCGCCATATCGCAATCTGCAGAGTCAAACAGATGGATGCCTGAATTTCACTCGGGTTCTGTATTTACATCACCCCTGTGCAAAGTCTCCCCTTTATTCTTCCACACAGCACACTGCTATGGAGAAAAAAAATCACCTTTCTGTTGGCAGAGAAGCATCTCGCAGGGAAAAGAATTTCTACCAGCTCTGCAGCCCACTAACAACCTAAATAATTCCAGATATCTGCTCAATCTAACAGGGGGATTGCTTCACACCGCTTTAGCCACTCACGCAACCGCTTTACAACTTTCCCCTCTCATTCATGCAAACAGCAGCTCTTAACAGGCTTTCACTGAATCAGGGGTCGGTGCTCTTCGTCGTGTTTTCTCCTTTGCGTTTCTAAGCAATTCCTTGTTGTCAAACGATATGTTTGTTCTTCAGCTAAACTTTACTTTCTCATGCCTGGTTCAGTCTCTTTTTGATCTGTCAGCGTGATTTCCACAGTCCACCACGGCACCTCACTCCCACCGCTTCCCGCTCCTTTACATTTTGGCTGCCTTTTCCGTTTGTAACGTCGTCCTCCTGACAACACCCGGCTCCTCTCCTTGCTTCTCTCTATTGTACACAATTTCTACAAAGAACATAACACAGGGCCAGCGTTTGTGTTAGCCTAAAAAGCAATTCCTTCTGTACCCATAGCTTTCGCATTCAGACAGCAAGTAATCTCCAGTTTTCTAAAGCCCTGAGACAGATATTGCAACCTTAGCTAAAAAAAAAAATAAATATGCAACCCACCTTCCAGCGGGGATGGGAAGGGAAGAACAAGAGGTATGTTTTTAAAATGCTCCAATTGCAGCAGTAATCTTAATGGTCAGACAGGGATGATTTAACTTCAATTTTCACACCAATGCCAGTGGATGTATTTTGAATACAGGGCAGATGCACAAAAGGCAGCTCCACTATGGACTTATTAATCTATTTTGTAAAGAAAAAGCATCTAGAAAATAGTCCTGCAGGAAGAGATTAGAGAGTAAATCCCAGGCTCTTTAGAGGAGGAAGGCAGCCTGACTGGTGATACATTGTCTGCTGCAGCTTTATCTAGAGACCAATCTTGCAGAAAATGCTGCACTATGCATTGCTCACCACTCTACATCGTGGTAATTTAAGACACTTTTCCAAGTAGGGGCCATCATTTTTGTCCTAGAGAACTATTTATAAATAAAGCTGATGTTTGTCAAATCTGACTCCTGTTACAAAACTTGCAACTATGGTTTTCTCCCATTAAACATCCGGAGACATATTGCTGAATAAAACTTCACTGTATATTTGAAATGCAGTTCTACAAATGGTAACATAATGGAATTTAGGATAGAAGTCAATTCGCTGTGAGATACTCAGGTTCAGGTGAGTTTCTGGCTGTGCAATCCCCATTCTCTCCTGCCAAGCACCATGTCAGTGAATTTGGTCTGTATGAGAAATAGCCTATATATTTATTATACTGTTATTTATTATTAAATATTTCTGAAGAGTGGGGTTTTTTATGAAAAAGGTCCTAAAATGTTACCCATTACTTCATCTTCTTTTCTCCATTAAAATTTAATCCTATGATCAGACCAAATACTTTCTTTTTTCCCTTTAATACCTCTTCTACGACAATCGGGATATCTTGATGATATCAGGTCCTTGCAGTACATACTGGGGACCAGAAGGGGGATTTGAGACAAATCATGCATTATGGAATCAATATGATATGCTGAATCCAACCTCTTTTTTTTTTTTCTTTTTTTTTTCCCCTGAAGATACAAAAGCCTTCCATCAGTTTTACTCTCCAAAAGAAGAAATCTGCAGTGGGACTGTCTGAATAATCACATCCTTAATTACAGTGAGCAAATATAATGAGGGTAACCATGATACATCATGAAAAATCCTCTAAAATGCTAGAGCATCTTAATGTTTTAATTTTAGCAAGTCATTTGCAGGAAAATTCATGAGGTTACAAAGAAGGCAGATGTACTGGAAAGCCAGGCTTGGCTCTACAACTGCATTTATGCACCTTCTAATGTTTTGTCAAAACGACATAGTGGCAAACAGAAGTGTTTGCTCACCAGCCGAAGTACTGCGAGATGCTTTGCAAAAGTTCATGCAAACACATCCACCACACAATACAACAGAGATGAGAAAGATGACAGTGAAGGACAAGGAACAATACACAAACACAACCGCAGACCATTAAGAGCCAAAGCAGCTCCGTTATACCAGTAAACTGCCCTTCCCTCCTTCATCATCGCATGTTGAGATCTGAGCACGTCAGTCGAGCAAAATGGATGAGAGTCAAGAGTGGTGAGGGAAGGGAGGGGCTACGCAGGCTCGCGTGGGGGCAGGACGCACGCAAAGGCTCCCTGGGTCTCACTGGGATGATCACCACCATCAGCCTGTGTGTCCTAGTCTGAGTGAAACAAGGTTCAAGCAGATGTTGCCTCTTTTAGAGGTAACTAATCCCTGCAGCGGCTTCCTTTCTGCTTCATTTTGAACAAGGACAAATAAATGATCGGCATCTGTCAGATAACAGGCTAAGATGATTCACACTGAACACTACATTAATTTTCCAATAACAGGAAATATCTAGATTCATTATGCATGAAGTAAATCTTCTCGCTAGAAGAAAAATGATTCTTTAAAAATAAGTATGGTGAACCTTTCATATTGTTTCAATCCACTGAGGAGAGACGTCAGATGGTGCCACTGCTCTGTCTCCACGATGTGAAGCCAAACCTGCAGTACTTTATTGACCTGACACCAAACTAAGGACTGGAGTCCACTTTGCAGACATCACCTACCACACGTGGCACACATTTCATGTTCAAGAAGTTATAGGACAGAATTGAATTCATTCTTACAATCTCCTAAACTACTACGCTGCCACTGCCTTGAGGGACACTCAGTACTCTGCAATGCCCCCCCAAAATCAGAGGGCTCTTAGATACAATCCCCAAGACTCTCCTATCTTGGCAAGCAGTGCAGCACAATAGGAGTACCACTTGGTGGTATGATCCATCCCAGCACCCATTCCATCCCCTTTTCAGGGATTTTACTTTCTAGCGTAACTCCACAGAAGTTAAAGGTCTTCTGGACTCAGGCGGGTATAGCACTGCTTGGGTTTTGGATGATTCCCAGTGTTGAGATAGACAGCCAGACTTCTCATCCACTACAGAAGTCTGAATTAGGAACTGCAGAATAAAATCCCATAAATCAATAAGCAGCCACTGAGACGGAGCAGAGACCAAAACCACAGCAATGGCAATTTAGATCAAATTAGGAATGTCACGGAGCTGTGTCATCAACACTGACCAGTTCAGCCCTGTCTAGATGGAAGAAGCAATTCCAACACAGGCAAAGAAGCACATCTTCAAGAATGTGAAGAACAAAACCAGCACACCTGTGAAATTTAGCTGCTCCAAAGCCCAGAAGGCTGGGCTACAAAAGCTTGCAGGTAAATCCCACGGCTGAAAGAGAAATGAAGTAGCTATGCATAGGAGTTCCCAAAGCTAAAAAGACAACCAGCACTACCTCCCTCTTGCCTTCTAGCTTTTTCTGCTGCGAGTGCAACTGCAGCATCTACTAATAACACACCGAGTCAGTCTCAAGGGCGATGTTACCCGAGAAGTAGAAAAATGCTAGGCTCAAATGAATACCTTCACAGCTGCCTGAAACTCCAACAAAATAGATCGGATAAAAAGTTTCTGCAATCTAGCACTGTGCAAAGGGCAGGACACAGCCTCACTTTGCGCTGAGGTTTCCATGGGGGATGCACCAGCAGCATCGGGGGAACAGGGCAGGAATGATGCTTCTCAGAGAAGCAGCAGAACAGAAATGCCAGCATTACCCTTTGTTTGCTTCCTCTCTTAAGCTTCTGCATTTTTTTTTTAAAGCTGGAGAATATATTTTATCCAGAAGGACTGAATAGACACATTAAAAAAAAAATAAAACGTATTTCTGAAACCACTTCTGAGCTATTGGATTTTAGTTCTTCCTCATCTGGAAGAAAATAATTGAATTCAAAGGATCTCTAATGGCCTGTGGAGGCTCGGCTGACAAAAAGTGCTGCCACTACTTACTTTAAAAGAAATTCAGGTTTGTTAGTACAGTAAACACAATTAAAATGCACAGCAGCCTTTCTCTAATAGCATGTAAGAGACTTCAGTAGGATTCTTTGACTGTGAACTCTGCATTTTCCCTAAAACTTGCTCTCTATTCACATCATTAAAATGCTTTTAGAAAGCCTGAATAAACACCACAAAGGGCTTTTTTATTGTGTGTAACTGAACTACAGGACAAACAAATAAAAAAAAAAACACCCTAAATTTCAACAGACAAAGCATCTCCAGATTTCCGTAACAGATGATACAGATAATAGAGGCATTCATAAGCCTTTTTTTCATCTAAGGCTGAAGAAATGGTGGCAGCACCTTGTTTATGGGATTGATGAATCAGACGGAGCACTTCCCTGCTTTTGCCTCTCCGTTAATTGCCCTTTAATGGAGACTACTTACTTTATTGGTGTAAAAAATGCCTTGAAGTATGTTTTCCAGGCAGAACGCCCAGTGCTCTAATTAATACCTTGAAATGATCACTGATTAATGACGCCAGTTTTGGGCTCTTGCGCAAAGTTTTTTCCTCGACTTTTCCTAAAACTGGGTAGATGAATGGTGTTATCATTGATACAGGAAGCTCCACACCTGAAAACACTTTGAGATGGAGAACATGCACAACACGTAACAACTGCTGTGGAGACTGAGAAGAAGAAGAGGAGATACCACACACGGCTCCTGCAGGAGAAACAACCTCATTATTAATGCTGAGAATCTTTCCCATAGACATGAAGATGATCACATTTGTTTCCTCCATCTTCTATTACTTATATTTTTCAAGAAATTGCCTTGTCTTTTTTTTCTTTTTACCCCCTCAATAGGGGAGGCTGGATAACAGACCCATTTTAAGTCTCAAAGCCCTGATTTACGTTAGTGAATACACTTCCTTCTTGAAGGGAGCAAGGAATCTAATAAAGCTAAAATCTGTATTAGGCACCAATTGGTTTCTATGGTTTAGTGCTGTCGGAAATCACAAACTGCTAAACCTTTCAGGTTTAGAATCCACTCTGTAGAGCACAAGTCATTATCTGGCTACAAAAATGACAAAAAGCCCAGCGTTTAAAGGTTGCAAAGAAGTCACAGGCAGATCAGCTGATAACTCCGCCTGCTGAGCGGCTGTGGGTGCTCTCACCCCGTCTGTGTTCAACACAAGAGGCTTTAGGGCCCTAAACTAGTGACGACAGGTTAAGCCACGGGTTCACATGAGCGGGGCAGCTCTCCCCGTGCAGGCTTCAGCAAGGATGGGTCAGTCTATATGAAATATTCCCTTTCATGCACCTCCTCCTGCCATAGCCACATCTCTGTTCTTGCATCAGTTCTGTTCCTATGTCTACCTGTTTGGCACAGACCAGAACAAGGGCTCTAAAAACCTCCTCCTCTGCCAAACGCACCAGGACCAAGCTGGTTCCAGGGTGAGGATCTCACAATCTCCTCAGTCCTGCCCATGGGGAAGGACATGGGGACAGGCTGTGCCCTCCCTCTGCCAGGGTCAAACACGCTGACACAGCACAGGCACGCTGGCTGCCTCCAGCACGTCCTATTTTGCAAACATTGAGCTGTCTCTCAAAGCCATGGGCAGTCCTGAAAAGTCTGAAAGCTGGCTTTCCAAGCGTGGGCAGCTGGACTCCACTGAGGAGAGCCTGTACTGAACACAGCTGTGCTCTCCCCACACCACTGGTTTCAAACCCAGCTCAAGGAAATTTGGTGTTTCATGTGATGGGGAGATTTGAAGCGCTCCAGTGTCCTGGAGCTCCTATAGAAGCTTATTGAATTGTTAATAAACAAAATTAAAACATGCAGGAGCAATTATTGTGCCTTTGGGTGCTGGAACCAGAGTCACTTGAAGCTTCCACAGACTCCCCTTGTCCCTGGGATGTCTGCAGGCTGCAGCCTTCTACAGGCAGAGCTCCCACCGTACGAAAAAGCATTTTGCTTAGTAAGGAGAAGGCATGCAGTTGCCCAGCACCGGTGTCTATTCTCACCAAATGGCTCCTTTCCAATTTTCTGTCCCTTTGATAACATGTGAGGCTTTATTCAGAGGTTGAATACATTCAGCAGTGCTATTTGCCAGCATTTTTCAGTCCTGTACATGGTTGCGGTGTTGCACTTTTGTTTTCAATGCAAAAAGCACAGGAGGAGAAAAGCAGATCCCATGCTATGGAAAAGACTGCGACTAGTGTAGTAGGAAGGTGCAGGCTGGAGAGAACTCATAATTTAATTAATATGCTGAAGACTTCCCTTACTCCTGTGCCTCTTCTCCAGTCCCATTTAAATCTTTGAAATGAGGAGAGGCATGTACAATAAACACAGGAACTTCTCCCCTCAGCCTTTGTGCCCTGGCAGTATCCTCTGCACCAGAATCATAACTACATGGTGCACGGGGAAAGATCTCCCCACAAAATGTCTTCGTGCCAGCCATCAGTTGTAGGACATTCTCCAATGGCACCTACAGTTTTTCCTCACAGTGGGAGCAGCTTTGCCTGCCAAAAGCACACGTGCTGGCTGTTTCTACCAGGAGAGCAGTATCAGATAAGGCACTACCTCTAACGACACTTAGATTAATAAAAATGTGAAGAATAAGTGTAAAATACAATCAGTCCTTGTTCTTTATATGCCCTGAAAAATTAAGAAGGGCCAAAGCGAGTGTAACTGAAATAAAATCACCCCTGAAGGATTTCTCTGCAATTAGAAGCTCAGCTTGCAAACCAGGCCAGTACAGAGATGTGCAGAGCACGGAGGATTGTTTGCTGTTATGACTCCCGACACTTGTCCAAGTGAGATAAGCAACACCACCAAATGACTTCTGTGCCAGAGTAAATAGGAGCATTACAGGGGCTTTGACAGCCCACTGTGCCAGAAAGCACCTGGAAACATAGCAGATGTGATAGCATCAGTAATACTTAATACACGGGCTAAATTTTCCTGCAGGTGAAATGCTACATGCTCTGTGGCTCACTCCACCATATAATAGAGCACCTTGAGAAATTTTCAGGAATTACAAGTTTCAGTAACTATCTATTAGTCCTTACGTACATTTTCATTCTATTACAAACCCCTCTAGCGCTGTCATCTTGCATCCTAATCAGAAGGGAGATCTGCCTACTTTATTTGCACAGTGGTCTAATACTGCAACATATGAGTAGCGCATTCAGGTACTTGAATTATCATGCTCATCATAGATGTAGCACAGATCTTTGAGGGGAAAAATAGCTTCCCTTTCATTCTGTAAAAAGAAAGCAACAGATGGCAGTGCGAGGAGGGCAGCAACAAATCAGTCCTTTGGCCTTCCTGCCGTTCTTATATCCTCCTTGGAGACAGTCTCACAAGATACACATAATGGATGAATAGCGGGGTGCTCTCATCATCCATCTGTTTCCCCCTTTTCCCAGCTACTTGTTATATGGCAAAGAGCTTCCGCACCTGGAACCACAGACATCCCAGCATCTTTTTATCCTCAACAGATCTTGGAGCATCTATGCTTGTACTGTAGCTTCACAGAAATGTATTTTCCCAGAGAAAGAAGAGCTGCAAACCAAAGTGCGTAGCTAAGAGCTTCGTTACCTCAGAAGCTCTTCGGAATACAGAACTTTTTCTAACCCCTGCAACCAGAGAACCTGCATTTGGGACAGGCAAGGTGCCCACCCTGGTTCAGATGCTCTGACTGGCAGGTTTGATTACCCCAGGAAACAAATCAGCTAAGCATGTGCTTCCAGCTATTCAGAGCTATTTCTCATTTTCACTCAAGTGTAGTATCATATCTGCACTGTGGGGTTTGACTTTGTAGTTATTCTCAGGGTTTTAAATTGCTCCTCATAAGAGCATTAGTTCTCCACTGGGATAGCTCATAAAAAAAAACCACAAATGCTTGAGGATAAATGCTTCAAATAAACAAGATGACAATTTCCTTAGCTGCCAAAATGACAATACTAACATGAAAAGTTGTACAATTTTATTTTTTTTTTTATGTAACAGCTACCATTTTGTTCATTTAAGTCTTTTCTTAGAAATAATCCAGAAAAGGAAACTTTGGACCTCCTCTCTTCAGTTTAATAGCAGTAACAATGAAGATACGCATAGCTCTTTTTCTCCCACTGTTATTACATACTTCAGCAAGCATAACAGCAAATACTAAATGTGTTGCTTGAAAATTAATGTCAACATTTTAGCTTTGGAGTCTAACTTATTTGATCTAAACTTTGAACAATTTGGCTTTGATCCTAAGGATCTGCTGAGCAACTACAAATCCCACAGAAATCAACAACCGTAGGCTGGGTACCACCTCGATAGCAGATGCTCTCAACAAAAGGAAATGTCATAATGTTGGCTAGTGTCTCAAAACAGTTCTGTCCTCCCAGAAGCATCACTTCCACGTTGTGATATACTGCCAACAAGTCCAACTTCGCCCAAGTCTCCTTTTGTCTCTGTAAAACAGCAGCTGCAAAGGCAGCACCTGCAGCACGTACAGGAGAGATGTGTATTTAGTTTTCTATTCTTTTGCATTGGGTTCATTTTGCTTATAGGCTTGGTGGAGGCATTCACCAGAAGTGGAAGCATTCACAATGCTTTACAATTGGTCTCTTTATAGTTGTACAGCTACCACTGACAAAACATTTGGACATTCAATTATTTCTCGTGCAGTACGGAGAACGTGATTCCAAGCGAAGGGAGTCTGCTCTGGGCAAGGTGGAAAATATCGTTATTTGCACAAGTCACCACAGTGAGCTGAGTATAGCTGGTGGGTCGCTCGCATCCAGTCAAAGCTTTTGCTTTCTCATTTCTGCTATTGGTGGCTGATTGATTATGTACGAGATGAAAGAGCACGTAGGAGTATGCTAACGCTGATGTTAGGAGTACACTTTTATCTTGTAGCATTAAGTGAATGGAGGAAAGAATTACAGAGTTGGCTGCTACGAGTTTAGAAAAAGCTTCCTTTTTGTTTGGGGTTTTTTTGGTCAGAATCACAAAAGCTTATAACTTCCCTCAAACATTCACAACTCCAGCTCAATCCCAGTGTCCAGGGTACCGCACCCTGGACCACCGAGAACTCACAGAACTGTACTGCAGTACATACAGCCAAACGCTCCCTTTTGTTGCTTTGCTTTCCTCTTTACAGCTGAGATAGCATAAATAAGTCACAGTAAAAATGAAAGTCAAGTCCCATTGCTGAGACTATGAACATTCAAAAATTCATTTGTTTCCAGCTGAGACACCAATTCTCCATATGTTTTCCCACTTACCTCACCAGAGCTAATGGGACTAAATCCTAACACAGAAAGTCAAATAAACACATGGAGCATTAATATTTTTTCTCTGCACAGACCTTTCCATGAGACCTGGGCAATATATTTGCAATGAATTCTTGAAGATTTTCACATACCATTATACAATCTCTCCCATTAAAAGGAGGTCTTAGCTTCATGGGGAAAAAAAAAATCTCCGTAACCTGAAGTAACAACAGGATTTCTACCCACAATTTCTAATTAGGTCTGTGTGAAAAAAATATAAAATCAAATATATTGTTTTCTGAGTTCTCCATTACCACCCAGAGGCTCTCCAGTTCCCACCCACACCAAGCAGCTACATACTAAAGCAAAACTGAAGGGCAGTCATTTGGACAAGGTCTGCTGGAATCCTCCCACCACTTTGTTCTCCTCCAATAATTCAGTCATCATAAAACAAGCTACAGGGCCATTCATCACAGGAATGTAGTTAGTTACATCTTTTTTTAAAGTTCAAAGCAGTACAAACTAACAGGGAACACAGAGCTTTGTTTTTCAACATGGCATTAGAAATATTATATGGTAGCCTAAGAAATTTATTTCTAATGGCAGAGGGAGGAGAACTTCAGTTGAGTATGCAGCAAGCTCCCCGGCGTTATTCCAATCGCTGTGCAGGCACGGAGGTGAGACTGCTGCAGGACTACAGCTTCCACCACCTCTTGCTTACACTTCAACAGCAGGTTTGTGCTGTTATCCCAAGATAAGTATCATAAAACCCATTTGCTGATATTCAGAACAGTGAGCAGCATTTGTAATCTCATAAAATAGATATCTGATAAAGCATAATACAGAGATACCTTATCTCTCGACAATGACTATAGAAATTTCAAGCGCAACCGTAATATATGAGGTTTTCTTTCAACCTAAGATACCCCAAAAAAATACTGTGATTTTTTTTTGTAATCTACTACCTTTCCAAAGAAAGGAGTCTTATAAGTTGCAAAGACACAAAAGCCATTATCTCTAAACAAAAAACACCTGCGTCCATACAAAGCTTTCTTTCAAATACTTTACAGCTCTGAAGCTGCAGAGATCACTTTGACCAATGTTGCTTTATGGTTTCTGTTATAATCGACACTTTCTCATCTCCTGATAAAGCTTTAAACTTTCTGAAGCAAGAACTCATTTTCTTGCTCTATCTTTGAAGCTCCTTAGAATGTAAGGTCTGACACTCCAACTCAAAATACAACACTAATATAAACACTGTTGAACTGCTGAAGTAAATCTCTTGTTTTCAAGCACCTCCCAGACATTGTAAATGAGCTGAATCAGCTGATTCTCAACAAGTTAATGTTCTGCTGGTGGTGGTATTTAAAACAAAAGAAGTCATACCCATTCTGCTTACATATCAGAACCACTTGGAGTGCTCAAGTTTGGGCTTTCTGTTAGTATTTTCTGACAAATGTAATATGTATGATAGAAGGTGGAATCCCTTCCTTGGATTTCATCAGCAGAAAGGGCACAAGAGATGCAAAGCAAACTCTCTCCCACTGACGGAAACGCATGAGTTATCTCGGAGGATATGAAAGTTCAAGGTTATAAGAAACCTGCTGAAAGCCATTTGATAAAGGACATAAACTAAGCAAACAAAAGGAATGAGAAATAAGGAATTAAATTTTAGGAAGGAAAATGCAATTTATTTGGAAAAGCATTCTCTAGTGATAGGATGAATCACCAGAGAATATTTTACCTGCAAATAAATAGAGAGGTATTAAATCTGCAAATACTGGTCTCTGCAGACTTAGCACTGACAGTGGAGCTCACAGCAGGGAATTTAATCAGCTGGTATCAACAAAGATACTGGAATTCATTCATTAAAACTTGGAAAGTTACGACGTAGTGTTGGGCATGTGAAAAAAAAAAAGCCACCAAAGAGCTTAGAGAGTCATTTCCTTCGACGTAGTGTTGGGCATGTGAAAAAAAAAAAAGCCACCAAAGAGCTTAGGGAGTCATTTCCTCGGCTTCATCTGAGTTTGGACTCATGCACATGCATATTCAACTGCAATAATCACTTCTCATTTTGTTATTGAGACTGTATATCTTGATGAAGCTTTTCTCAGCCATCGGTAGAGGGAACACTGGGAAGCGTTTTTTCCTCTGACTGCAGAACACATCCCTCCCACCTGACTGAAAGCTAAGCCCATGCCCTACAAGATGCCAAGATGGCCATGAGACCTGCGGGCTCAGCTGCTTCTCCCTCACATTCCTCATGTTCAATTCCTCTACCTTGTTCCACTTCCCCAGCTAGGAGACCACTAATGACAAAAGATTTAATTTGAAAGAAGTGAAGAAATTGGCCCCTCACTATTGATTGGCTATCTCATGCTTCCGCAGCCCCGTGGATTCCCCTGTATTTACATGACCCTCAGCCCAAGGCTGACTGCTTGCTCCTGCTCCCAGCAAAGAATTACCGTGTGCTTTATTTCTAAATGCGAACCACGACATAGTTCAGGAGCTCAAGCTTTGAAGTAAAATAATTTGAAAAGACAACAAGTAGAAAAAAAACCCCAGATTTGTGGTGCTGGTTTGCAGGAGGGGCAGGGATATGAGCATCAGCTCCTGATACAATCTCTCAGCGCACAGCAGGGAGCTTGCTTTAGACTTGTGGTTAATATCCTGCCCTTCAGAAGACTTTAGCCTTCAAGACCAGCAGCATGGGCATACTCTGCACGTAGGTTTGCTGTGGGTTTTCTCCCCCCCTCAGTAAGCACCAGGTTTCATGCGCAGTCACTCACCGGGTGTCCGTTTCTCTCCAACACCTCTCAGCGAGGGCGTCCGAGCTCCTCACCTATTGACCAGCGCTTGTCAGCAAATCGCACGCTGCGCTCGCTGCCCCGAGGAACCACGAGCCGTGAGACAGGGAGTGCAGGAACGGCATGACAATCTTGGAAAAAAGAGGCATCCCATCCCTCCCCGCTCCTTTCCCAGGAGGGCTTTGTCTCTGACAGTGGGGCTGGCAAGTTGCCCACAGGAATCGTTGAGCTCAGACAGGTCAGAAGAAGAAAGCAATGCTAATGAGCATTTTAATGTCTCAGAATGGAACAAAGCAATGAAAAGAGCTAGAAGCTAAAGCAAACTGCTATATAATGAGTTTGAGCAGGGCAAAATACCCTGCCTTATACTGGGGGAACGACAAGAGCCTGATAATCTCTCTCACATGAGCCCTGCAATCCTGGAAATCACAGGTGACTGGGCTCAGGTCCCAAACCAGCATCCCCAGGATGCACCCACCTGCAATGTGGGGTATTACTGGGGAAGGTCAAGGCATTTTTGAGACAGCTCAGTCCCCTGCACCAGGCAGAGAGATGATGTAGACTTTGGCCAACTCAGCCCACCTCCACGGGAAACCAGCTACTTAAAATGCTCCTCTTTTTCACCCTGATTGATTCAAATCCCACCAGCTCCCTGGGTCAGGCCGTGTATCCCAAACACAACGCAAAAATGAGCTGAAGGTTGCAGCAATGCCAAGACATGTGGAGCCACAAACCTCGTCACCAGGCAAGGGTTGGACCCTTCCAACCTCCACTTCTTATTGTAACTTATTCCACAAGACTACAAATTGTTCCATGAGCTAAAGCACCAGGAGTTTTGCTGCTCTTCCTTTATGTTCATTCCCTCCTCTCAGCGTGGTGTTGCCCCGATGAATTAGCTAAGGCCAGCGCTGTACCCGAGACTGTAAAACATTATCACGGAGCAGCTTGCAAGTAGCGTTACGGATAATGCAAGTTTCAGAAGTAAATCTCTAAGGTCAACAATTCAGGAAAGCATAAAACTGATCTGACCAAAAGGATCCCAGTAGACTTCTGAAAGAGGGTAGGTTCAGACTAGGCGTAAGAAAGACATTTTTTTAACCGTGAGGGTGGTGAAACACTGGCCCAGGTTGCCCAGAGAGGTGGTAGATGTTCCATCCTTAGAAACATTCAAGGTCAGGTTGGACAGGGCACAAGCAGCCTGATTCTAGCTGAAGATGTCCTTGCTCACTGCAGAGGGGCTGGACTAGGTGACCTTTAAAGGTCCCTTCCAACCCAAACCATTCTATGATTTGCACAAGCTAAATCCGTGTCCCTTTCCTTCTGCTGCTCACTTGAACTCATCCTGCTCAAGATCCCGCCCCGCATCTCTCGGTGCTAAAATTTAACCAGGCAACCACTCTTTAAATGCATGGATTTATGGTTTTTATTTATAAGGCAATAGCATAATAAAAGCCATTTTTTGCTAGCCAGAAACTTATTTCTCTTCCAGAGTTGCTCCTGATTTATATCAGGATGACTGGAGACTTGTGCCCTGTTGGCCACATGGCAAATGGACTCCTTCAGAGTACAGACACGGCAGCACAGAGAGCTTAGAGAAAACAAACCCCAAAACGTTATTACATCAGTGAAGATGAATAAAATTAGATCGCATTCAAATATTGCTTGTGAAAATGCAAAGCATTAATACCATGTGGAGATAAAGAAAATACGCAGAATAAACGGAAAAAATTATTCTCATGTATTCAAACACTGCTACAACATCAGGGTTGTGTCTGTGGAGAATATAATCTAATTCACCTGCTTTCATTTGTGTGATCTTTCACATTTCAAAAGAAAACAACCGATGAAAAATTCAATACTGCATTTACTTTATAAAAGTGAAGAAAAGGTCATTTATTGGCCTTTTTCATTTTTAATATCTGTCTAGGCTTATATTTTAAATACAAAGAATCTTTGCAACAGCCATTTACATTCAAGGCCTCTAAGCAGTTGTACAAGTAGTCTCAAATACATCTGCTAAGTTGAAACAAATCTTATCCTTTCAAATTAATCATGCTTGTTTCAGCTTTATGCAAGTGGGGGAAAAAAAAGAAAGAAAAAGAAGGAACACTATCATAACACAAGGCAGCTCTTCCAGAACTCCACACAGTAAAGAGCTGAACTGAAGCTAATGAGATGGCAAAGGCAATACTGAATCCAATAGAAAGAGCAATTCAGGGACTGAGCTCATATTCTAAAGCCTTTGAAAAACTTCATCATCAATTATTTCAATTGGCATTTATTGAATTAAGATTTTTTTCAATGAAAATTTATTTTCTCAGTGTTTCCTTCCTGCTTGTAGCACTGAATCGAGCATCGCAGCTGAGGGAAACATTACATGTAACAGGGAGTTTTCTTAGATGTTAACACGTACTATGGCTTGACTAGTCAGAAAATCTCACAAAACTTCAAAAATCGATGAGTGTGATGGGAAAGCCCTCCTCCTCCAGGGGTGCTTGCTCAGTACCATAAAATGTGTCACAGAGCTCAGATGGTTGTGATAAATGACAGAGGTAACAATCTGATGTAGGAATTGGAAAGGCAACCACCCTTCTTTATAAACAGTCGTACTAGCACAGAGCAAATAAGGAGAGAATGACAGGGAAACAAAGGAGAAGGAAAAAGACGGAATGGTCAAGCAGCAGCAGAAATAAAAGTCTCCCATCCTATATGAATAATTCAGTAATAATATTTAATTTCTAAATTTCTAAAGCCTATTTCTATGAATGCATTGGAAGGCACATGCTCTGCCTCAGCGCTGCCTCCAGTTTTAAAGAGGCTGCCCAGCAAGTGTGCACAAATACTCCTGACATACTCCTGACATAACTCCGTGTGCGGTTCTCCCAATCACAAATCTGCCAAACTCAGGGATGCATATTTTCCAAAATAAAGTAATCGTAAGACAAACTGTGGATTTGTAGGAGGTGGTTCAATAAAACACGCCGTTTCTTTCTGGAACAGAGTCCAGCCATGCAGCAACCGGTTGAATATCTGCAGGGTTTTCTATATATAGTTTTGCGTGGGATTCACATTCATATCCACAATTTGCAAAGACAATCTCATTAAGCAGCGTGCAAAAAGACTGATGCCACTTTGATGTATAAAACTTCTGAATATTAGAACAGCGTATATAACCACTGTATACATTGTCATTTTAACACGGAACCAGCATCTACTAATGGAAATTCATTTATTCATAGAACGATTTGGGTTGGAAGGGACCTCAAAGATCATCCAGTTCCTACTCCCTGCCATGGCAGGGACATCTCCCACTAGATCAGGTTGCTCAAGGCT